>NC_057746.1:1079952-1110215 GCF_004010195.1 Chiloscyllium plagiosum
TTTTTCAATGTATAATTTCAGTTACATCACACTGTAAATTTTTGCTATAAATTCTGTGTTACGATCGAGCCCTCCACAATCACCTGATGAAGGAGCGTCGCTACGAAAGCTAGTGCTTCCAATTAAACCTGTTGGACTATAACCTGGTGTTGTGTGATTTTTAACTTTGTACACCCCAGTCCAACACTGGCATCTCCAAATCATAGTTCAGAAGAGATATTAAACCAAGGGTCTGTCTGCTCTCTCTGGTGCTACATCCTATTAATAGGGGTTACGTCTGTGTTGTTGGCCAATATTTATCCCTCAGCCAACATCACAAAAATAGGAGACTCACTGTTGTCTTGGGGAACAAATTGCACCCAAACTGGCTGCTGCATTTCCTACATAATAACAGCAATTACATTTCCAAAATACTTAATTGTCTGCTAAGTACTTTGCAGTGTCCTGAAGGTATGAAAGATGTTACATTAATACAATTTTTGTTTGTAAAGTTTCCACTCTCGCTACAATGGAGATTCAATGTCAGCACTGTTTACCATCGACAGGATGCAAAATTAACACACCAAGATTCCTTATGATTTGGAGATGCCGGTGTTGGCCTGGGGTGTACAAAGTTAAAAATCACACAACACCAGGTTATAGCCCAACAGGTTTAATTGGAAGCACACTAGCTTTCGGAGCGACGCTCCTTCATCAGGTGATAGTGGAGGGCTCAATCGTAATACAGAATTTATAGCAAAAATTTACAGTGTGATGTAACTGAAATTATACATTGAAAAATTGATTGACTGTTAAGGCTTTCATCTGTTAGAATACAAGATTCCTTAAACAGTAGTATCCAAAACCTTAACCTCTACCTCTACAAAGACAAGGGCTGTGAGCACATCACCTCCGAGTTGCCCACGTGTCAAAATCAATATGTTTCAAATATATCTGAGATGTATTTTCACTAGACTGACTGCAATGGTTCAAGAAGACAGTTCATCATCACATCCGCAGCTGGAATATTGAGTGAAATGTTTGGGGCCAAATTTTAGGAAGGATATGGAGGTTTTGGAGATAGTGGAGAATAGATTTACTCGAATGGTTGGATTCATGCTCACAACAAAAAAAAGTTTTGTTACAATGTATGCTTAGGTTTTAGAATACACTTGTCTGGTAAGATGGTGGATCCAGATTCAACAAAACCCCTCAAACAGCAATTGGATAATTAGAGATAGCGAAAAGTATTGTAGGGATTTAGGGAAAGAGAAGGTGATTGGGAATAAATGGATTGCTCTTTGAATGAGTTGACACAATCTTGATGGGTCAAATGACCTTATTTGCTCTATACTATTCAATAATTCAAGGGCAATTGTGGATAGACAAGAAATGCTGACATTTCCAAAAATACCCCGACCCAAGAATATGTGTGGGAATTCCCTCTCCTTGGAATAGAGTGAGAAATGTCATTGACTTTCTTTGGTGACAGCAGGTAAATATGGTTTGTTTCGTGTTGGGGGGAGGCAAGTTATGCGTTGCTGGTAATTCACAGTTTTGGTGGAAAGTCCCTGTTCCTGAGACTGGATTGAGGGTTGACACCGACTCTTGAGGTTTATTTAGTGTCTAATAGAGCAGGTGTGTGTGGCGCGCACATTTGGAAAGTCCCCGTCTGTCTGAAGGTGAACCTGATTCCACACAGATCATTGTTCGTAGCAAACTGCCCGGCTCTCACCATACAACCCTGTCACGGCTTTTGCCCGAAACGTCGATTTTACTGTTTCTCGGATGCTGCCTGAACTGCTGTGCTCTTCCAGCACCACTGATCCAGAATCTGGTTTCCAGCATCTGCAGTCATTGTTTTTACCTTTTATCCACATAGTACTGTCTGGTCTATACCAGCATGGGATATGAACATTATGGTGACAACCACACAGCCAATCAGAAAGAGGAGTCATCAGTCACTGGGTAGATTATGCTGGTGAAGGTTTGATTCTGGATCTTTGTAGAGTACGAGTAGGCACAGTCTTTCCCTCAGGTTCTCCAATTTTTAGAACCTCTCTGGTTAGATGGGTTGAGATTTAACATCAAGTAATCATATCTCAGCCTGTCATTGGGATGTTTGTTCACAGTCCCTTGCTTTATTCCAATCAAACTTCACATTTTGTGTCTTAGGTCAGGAAAACACGGAGGATTTACCTTAACATCATAGAATGACACAGCAGAGGAAGAGGCTATTCAGTCCATCGAGCCCGTGTCAACTCTTAGAAATGCCATCTAGTTTTCTCTTTCTCTATAACTCTGCAAAATTTCAAGCATTTACGTATTACCTTTTGGATTTTCAGACATCACAACAACTCTCTGCCTAATTTAAATTCTCCTCATTGCACATTTGGTTCATTTGTCAATTACTCTAAACCTGTCTCCTTTTGTTACTGACTCTCCTATCACTGGAACCAGCTTCTCCTTATTCAGTTGATCAAGATTCTTCCTGGTTTTGAACACATCCATCAATGCTCCATTTAACCTTTTCCTCTCTAAACACATCAAGCCAATCTCTCCACGTAATAAAATACCTTCATCCATTGTACCAAACTTGACCAAGCTCAGATTCTTCTGCTGACTTCAAAAAATTGTTTGTAAATACACCCAAGTCTTTCTATTCATGAACCCACTTTAGATAACTTAATTTGTGTTCAGTCTTAGAACATAGAACAATACAGCGCAGAACAGGCCCTTTGGCCCTCGATGTTGCGCCGACCTGTGAACTATTCTCAGCTCGTCCCCCTACACTATCTTCCAACCAAATGCATCATTTCACATTGAATTTCATCTGCCAATTTAATTTCCCTATTAGGGAGGCATGATAGCTCAGTGGTTAGCACTGCTGCCTCACAGGGCCAGGGACCTGGGTTTGATTCAAGTGTGGAGTTTGCACATTCTCCCCATGTCTGATGGGTTTCCTCCCACAGTCCAAAAATATGAAGGTTAGTTGGATTGGCCATGCTAAATTTTCCAAAGTATCCAGAGATGTGCAGGCTAGGTGGATTAGCCGTGAGAAATGCGAGTTTATGGAATGCGTCTGGATCTGGATGGGATGCCCTGCAGAAGGTCAGTGTGGACTCCAAATGACCTGCTTCCACATTGCAGGGATTTTATGATTTCTGCAGTCTTCTCCTCACTCTTGAAGTTTTGAATCATCCAAATTTTGATTTCAGGATTTATACATGTAAATGGACACATACATACCAGAAAGGTTTTCAGGAGAGCTTTTTAAATCAAACTGTAGATGGTCCAACAAGGGATGGTGCAGTGCTGAACTGAATTCTGGGGAATGAAGCTGGACAGGTGCTCGATATTGGGCAAGCATTTTAGTGAAAGTGACCACAACACTGTAAGCTTGTTATGGAAAAGGAGAAATATCATCTGCATAAAAGATGGGATTTGAATTGGGAAGGCAGATTTTAGAATGTCAAACAAACATATTCACTTCTGTCTTTGCACGAGACAAGGAGGATCTAAGTACAGAATTCAGGAAGATGGTCTGCGATGTTCTTCAGCAGTTTGATGTAGTGATTGAGAAGCTATTACTTTAGAGTGCTTAAAAGTGGACAAATCCTGAGCTCCAGAGGAGTTGTATTCCATGCTGAGAGACACAAGGGAGGAAATTACAGGGGCCTTGACCCAGATTTCTAAATCATCCCTGTACCACAGGGGAGGTGCCAGAAGACTGAAGGACAACTAATGTGGTTCCACTTTACAGGAAGAGTGGTAGACATAGACCAGGTAACTATAGACCAGTGAGTCAAAAATCAGTGGTAGGAAAGCTACTGAAATAAATAGTGAACAAATCTGCTGGAATTTTCCATGGAGTTAATAAAGTATATAGATGAGGTGAGGGCAGTTGATGTACTTTACTTAGATTTCAGCAAGGCCTTTGACAAGGTCCCACATTGGAAACTGATAGAGAAGGCCAAAGCTCATGGGATCCTGGAAGCTTGGTAAGTTAGATCCAAATTAAATCATGGCAGGAGACAAAGGACATCGGTAGAAGGCTGTTTATGCGACTGTGCCTGGTGTGCAGTGGTGTACAACAGGGACCAGTGCTTGGTCCCTTATGGTTTGTGATATTCATGAAAGATGTAGGTGAGAATGTGGGAGGTGTAGTGATTGTAACGAGGTCAGTCAGGTGGACCTCACAGGATCTGAGTTCCCTGATTGAGGTTGTTAATCTGGTCCAATCAGGGAACCCTAGCTGACAGATATAAACAGGATTTCTAGGGCCGACTGCCTGCCCCTCTTCCGCGGTTATGTTAGGGCCCGGGTGTCCTTGGAGAAGGAGCACCATGGGTTCTGGGGATAAAATAAGCACTACCGCACTTAGGTGGTAGTGTGGGGGTTAAAATAAAAAAAGAAGAAAAAAGAAAAAAAAAAAAAAAAAAAAAATAACCAGGAGAATTTGAATCTCCTCAGTTTAGGGCACTGACTCTGTGCTGGCTGGTACTATAGTCAGCATGTTACTGTTAGTTTTTGGCACACACACACCATGGGTTCTGGGGATAAAATAAGCACTACCGCACTTAGGTGGTAGTGTGGGGGTTAAAAGGAAAAAAAAAACAAAAAATAAAAATAAACAGGAGTTCTAGGGCCGACTGCCTGCCCCTCTTCCGCGGTTACGTTAGGGCCCGGGTGTCCTTGGAGAAGGAGCACGCGGTGTCCACCAACACCCTGGAGTTGTTCAGGGAGAGGTGGGTGCTGCAGGGGGTGGAGTGCATTATTTCCCCCTCCAATTCTATTTTGATTTATTCCCTACTCTGCCCTTCAATGTTTTGATCACACAGCATTGCCCTTTGATGTGAAGGGCAGTGCTTGTCACTGGCCACTCGGGTGTTTTCCTATCTTCCTGGTGGTGGAAATTGAATAAAGATTCATGCACCTTGTGTCTCTCACTGTGTCTCACACCTACACACACACACCATGGGTGCTGGGGAAAATAAACACGACCGCAGTTAGGCGGTAGTGGGGGTTAAAAAGAAAAAGTTAAAATAAAAAAAGAAAAATAAATAAACAGGAGTTCTAGCACTAGTGTAGTTAGGTGGTAGTGTGGGTAAAGGGAAAAAAAGAAAGAAAAAGAAAAAAAAGAAAAAGAAAAAAGAGAAAAAATAAACAGGAGTTCTCTCACTGTGTCTCACACCTGCACACACACAACAAAAAAAAGGAAAGAGAAAAAAAAATGAATAAAAAGATAAACAGGAGTTCAGGGCCTGGGCTAGAAACTGCCGCAGGACATAGGCCACTGCCATCTGACACCTTAAAACAACGGAACTCGGATCTGACATAGTACACCAGTTGGAGGGTGCTTGGGTGTGCAGTGGGATCCCGTCCGTGCTCACCCCAGCCTGGACGGAACTTCACATTGACCCCAGGGTCCCGTACTTCCCGCGAGAGCCTGTGCCCCACAACCTGAGCTGCCTCCGGAATTTTCATTTTGTCCCTTTTAAGGATGTCCCTGTATCGACTGCTGCTGCACACCGTCCACCTCGTCTCCCTCATCCACTGTCCGGACACGCCTTGGCGTGCCCATTTGCCACCGGGCGGTGGGGATCGCCAGTGGAGGCCTCTGTACGTGGGAGTCCTCCCCTTTCTCTCGGGGGATCTGGGGTGGAGGGTGCTGCACGCAGCGGTCCCCTGCAACCGCAGATTACGGTGGTTCATGGACTCCCTGCTTGTTCTGTGGCACTGTGGAGTCCGTGGACCACGTCTATATTGGGTGTGAGCATTTGCACTCCCTTTTTGATTTTTTCAAAAACCTCCTCCTCTGCTTTTGGTTGCACTTCAGTCCCACGCTCCTGATCTTCGGGCACCCGGTACGGAGGAGGGAGGGCAGGTCTGAAGACTTCCTCGTAGATCTGCTCCTGGGCCTGGCCAAACTGGCCATCAACAGGTCAAGGCAGCGGGCCGTGGAGGGCCGACTGCCTGCCCCTCTTCCACGGTTACGTTAGGGCCCAGGTGTCCTTGGAGAAGGTGCACGCGATGTCCACCAACACCCTGGAGTTGTTCAGGGAGAGGTGGGTGCCGCAGGGAGTGGAGTGCATTATTTCCCCCTCCAACTCTGTTTTGATTTAATCCCTGCCCTCCCCTTCACTGTTTGATCACACAGCACTGCCCTTTGATGTGAAGGGCACTGCTTGTCACTGGCCACTCGGGTGTTTCCTTTCTTCCTGGTGGTGTAAATTGAATAAAGATTCGTACACCTTGTGTCTCTCACTGTGTCTCACACCTGCACACACACAACATGGGTGCTGGGGAAAAAATAAGTACTACCGCAGTTAGGCGGTAGTGTGGGGGCAAAAAACCCAAAAAAAAAACAAAAAAATAAACACGAGTGTCAGTGGTTTTACTCACTCTGAGAGCTGACTCTTGAGGGAGCTGGACCAGTGTGTGTGTGTGCAAGGACTGTCCTTCTTGAAAAGAAAAAAATTTTTTTAAAATAAACAGGAGTTCAGACATCCTGTTCATTCTGAGAGCTGGCTCTGAATGAGCTGGATCAATGTCAAGGTCTCTTCACACATAAAAAAAGGATGACTTTGTGATGGGATACCAGCCTCTGTGGAATTATTTCAATGGTGATAAGAGTGTGACTAAAAAATAACAGGAGTTCTGACACCCTGTTCATTCTGAGAGCTGACTCTGAGGGAGCTAGATCAGTATCAAGAACTCTCCAATATAATTAAAGGGTGTCTTGGTGATGGGTTACCAGCCCCTGTGGATTTATTTCAGTGGCGACAAGACACTTGCCCACGACAGTCATCTTTGAGATGGGGGTAAGCATTTCTGGCATCGCGCCATTATTTGGGAAGTTTGACCTGATCGATCCTACAATTAAAGACCAAGCCAATATGTGAAAAGAATGTGGCTTTATTCCCAGGCAAATAACATTGGGGCAGATGAAAAGCAACAAGTAATTCTCCTGACAGCTTGTGGAACTGCAGCTTTTTCAGTTATCAGCAGCCTAATGTTTCCTGAGGCAACGGATATTAAAACCATTCAAGAACTGACAGATTTAGTTAAGGAGTATTATGACCCCAAACCACCTCTAATTCTGAAACACTATCAGTTTTACTCAACTGTTCGAGAACCAAGGGAATCCACATCAAGATTTTTGATGAGGTTAAGACAACTGGCAGAGGAATGTGACTTTAGTTTAACCATGTACAAAATGCTGAGAAACCATTTGGTATGGGGGATTAATGATGGAACCATGCAAAATCCATACTAGCTGAAGCCCAACTGGATTTTCAGACAGACATTATAACTGGCTTCATCATTGTAAAATGTGGCAAGTGGAGCATATGAGCTACAGAGTTTACTGATGGGAGTGGACACCCTCACCAGCACCGACTGAGCGTGGGGGACACCACTTAATGAAAGCGATTGTATAGCCTCACTCAGGATATATCCTGAAGAAAAAGGACTCGAGGTCAGCCCACAGTAAAATCCCAAAACAAAGCCAAGCCTTGGCCAAACAGTTAACAGTTTTTTCTGGATCCGGGCAGACAAGCCATTGTAGTTGTTGCTGGTATGCAGACTCAAGACAGCAAAAGAGTCCGACTAGACATAAATTGATTCCCGATGAAGGGCTTTCACCCAAAATATTAATTCTCCTGCTCCTCGGATGCTGCCTGACCTCCTGTGCTTTTCCAGCACCACATTCTGAACATAAAATGAGTAAGTGAACTCACAGGCTGGAATCCAGGAGAGTGCACACCCTGGAAAACCCGCCTACATCCGGTTTGGAACATTTAAATTGCTGAGCAACATCCAAATCAGAACCAATCAAAATAAATGTTAAATGGTTTAAAATAGTTGAACTTCACCAAAATTTAGTCTGGACTCAACCCTTAAGTTTGCGTAAGACCTTGGCCAGGCTGAGAACTTATACTGGGAAACCTTTACAGATTAAGGATACAACTTTGGTTCCAGTCTCTTATGAGAAGCAGTTACGAATGATTGGAGTAAAAGGCTCAGGACCAAGCTTGATGGGGCAAAATTGGTTGAAAAAGATTCAGCTTGATTGGCTCAACATTTTTAGATTAGAAAATGGCTGCCTGAGTGAAGTCTGAATTAAATATCTGGAAGTTTTTCAGGAAGGTCTAGGGACTATAAAAGGAGCTAAGGCCATCTTGCATGTTGACCAGGAAGCAATTCCAGATTCTGCAAGGCCCGCCCAGTGACATTTTGCTTTACATACAGAAATTAGGAGGCAGGAAAGAGAAAGCATCATCAAACCAGTACAGTTTGTGGAATGGGCAGCACCGGTCATAATGATTGTGAAGCCTGACAGGTCGGTTCGTCTTTAAACAAATGATAAACCACTTTTTGCAACTGGATAAACACCCAATCCCTCGCATAGAGGACTTATATGAAAAGCTGGTTTTGGAGGGGAGGGGGGCTATCCTTCAAGACATTCTACATTTGAGGATCCGAAATCTGATTACAGGCTGTTGTCAGGAGCACCCATTTAATACATGCTTTTACTACCATAGGCAGCAACAAAATGGCTTCTTAATTCAAGTAACATGACAAAATGGCTTTATTTGTTTTATTTTATTGCAAGTGAAGGTCCTTGTTCCAGTGAAAATGGGATTTATTTGAAGTCAGTACGTATTAAGTTCAAATGGTCCTGCTGTGATCAGGCTCCCCATATAAAAGTTACATTTCACCCCATTTCTAACCTCAGTCCCCCACACCAGCAAAATCTGTTTCTGCTAGATATGGGGTGATACCTCCATAAATAGGTTGCACCTGAAATCCAAGACTCAGCTAAATGTCCAGTCCTTGGAATCTATTCAAACAAACAGCGGTTCCCTTATAGAGACTGAGAATGGAAGTGTTTGCGTGTGTTCCTTATGGAAGGGACTTTACTCCTCGCTGCTTTAAACCTGTTTGGAAAATATAAATATCCTGAAGACGCTACTGTTGGAAAAGCAGTGATATCTCTCAATGTCAGCATTCCACACTCAATTTACATGACTGAGACTCACTTGCCAGCATTTCATAGCTGATTCACATTCAAACAGAATGGACTAAGTGGGAGGATTGTTTGGGGAATCCCACCGAGGTGATTAAGGCTTTTAAACACAAGCTCACATTATTGTGGTGTAATTGGAGGACACAGGTGCAGACAGACATGGGTTGAATTTAGGATTGAAGTGGGGAAGGGTCACTTCACACTGAGTCAGCATAAAAAATAGTAGCCAGAGTAGACCATTCAGACTATTTTCCCTGCCGCATCAGTCAATTAAATCATGACTCATCTAATTGTGGTCTTCACTCCACTGTCTTAGCAGCTCCTCCCTCAGAAGTGAAGGAGTGAGGAGAGGATATCAATGACTGGATCATTCTGACTATAATTACTGTTCTGAACAGCAGAGCACTGTTCTTAAAATGGATATAGGTACATACAGGGTTATATTTCATTGCGATTTATCAGGGGCGCTGAGAGTTTGGAAAGTCCCCAGATGTGAAACCAGTGCTGTGGTGAAACCACAGAGGAGAAGTATGTACAACAAGGAGTAAATATAGCCTGGCGCTGGCCAATAACAATCTGGATTCCTGGAGAATCACCTGTCTCTGGGTGAACTTGATGGAACAGTCTCTGTTTTTCTGTACAAAGTAATGTCCTGGTACCTTCTATTAGTGCAAAAATAAACTACACACAAACAACAGTGCAGTGTCTGGGGTAAAGGCTAAAATTTGGAATGGGGTGGAGTTGGAGGGAAGGGGAATAAACAGGATATTGTCTTTGTTAAGAGGATACTGGAAGGAGATAAACATCTACACACCATTATCTATTGTTCTCCTACAATCCTTACTGATTGAAGGAAAATACATTGCTAGGTCACTGGAATAGCCCTGGAAGTCCTTATTATCCAAAATTTTGGAGGTTTTGGATGTTTGTGCTGTGAAGGAAGCTGAAACATTGGCCTTCAGACACTGCACCATGGTGGGGTCCACATGTGCTGATGGAACTGAACACCCAGTCCAATTTGGAAATGACTGAGGGGTGACCTTATACAGGTTTATAAAATCCTGAGGGGCATGGATAGGGTAAATAGACAAGGTCTTTTCCCTGGGGTTGGGGAGTCCAGAACTAGAGGGCGTAGGTTTGGGGTGAGATGGGAAAGATATAAAAGAGACCTAAGGGGCAACTTTTTCACACAGAGGGTGGTAGGTGTATGGAATGAGCTGCCAGAGGAAGTGGTGGAGGCTGGTACAATTGCAACAATTTAAACGGCATCTGGGATGGATATGTGAATAGGAAGGGTTTGGAGGGATATGGACCGGGTGCTGGCAGGTGGGATTAGATTGGGTTGGGATATCTGGTCAGCATGGACAAGTTGGACCAAAGATTTTGTTTCCGTGCTGTACATCTCTATGACTCTATGTGTTCCAAGCTGTGAGTAAGTTGGCACTAGACTCCTCTGTGCTCCTTAATGCTGAATGCAAACTTTCCAATGCACAAACCATTTGGTTATGTAGTACACCAATCAAAGTCCACATTGGACTCCTTAGCTGTATCTGTGCACGGGTTGCTGTGTGAAGGTTCGAATTCATTATCACTAACCTATTCCTTACTGACTGGAAAGGTTCCAGTTCTTGGGCACCTCAAATGAAAAGGGGACATGATTGAGTTGTGGTGACTTATGGTTTTGGAAAGTTTGGGGGGTGGGGGGGAAGGTTGGTGAGAAGAAAGTTGGAATCTTCAAAAGAGGGAGAAGTGGGGAATAAGAGTCAGAATTAAACATGTGGATACCCTGAATTTTAATCACTTTAGTCTGCCAGTGATCGCAGATCTGCCCGCACAGGTTTCCTGATGGGACTAAAAAAGTACATAACACCCTCCAGACTTATCTACTGTCGTCACTGATTAGCTACCTTTATTCCTGAAGAGGGAAGTGTATCTGTGCATTGTTTGTGTGATGTGGTTGCAACAGTTGAACAGAAGACATTGTATGAGTGATGCGTCGTTAGGCTTATGGCAATGTCAAGTGTATGAATGAAAGTTTAAAAATAATAAATATTGAGAAATGATTGCTGGAAATTGCTGATGATGGGTACATATTGAACTGAGCAATGAGGTTCATGGTACAGTTGTCAGGATATGCTAATCAAAAATTGAACTCAATCACCTTGACAACCTGTGTCAGATCATTAAACAGCCTACTGTAGAGGATCCCAAGTTCTAGAAGCAGCACTCCTAACATCAACCTCCACTGCTTCTTCCTGTGACCACCCCTCTCAACATGTGTTATGATAATGTCTTCGCCATGTTATCACAATTCGGGATACAGTACACCTATCCTCCTTTTCACTTCCTTTCCAAAGACCCCCAGTGCAACATTCAAAATCTTGGTACATGCTCTTTCTCATGGTCAACCTCATCCTTTCACAGATTCACTCCTGAAAGTTCCCGTACTGCCTCACAAATCCTCATACTCTTCCTTTAAGACATGTAGGCAGCCTTGAAGAGACATGAGGCTCTCACAATTCCTGCTGCAATATACAATGTGCAACCAACAGCGTGGTTCAAAATTATGCTGGTGCTGGAGATCAGAGTCGAGAGTGTGGTGCTGGAAAAGCACAGCAGGCCAGGCAGCATCCGAGAAGCAGGAGAGCCGACATTTTGATGAGCCCTGATAAGAGCTTATGCCTGAAACGTCGATTTTCCTGCTCCTCGGATGCTACCTGACTGGCTGTGCTTTTCCAGCACCAAACTCTTCGACTCTGGCTCAAAAATATATATATCTTTCAATGAATCTGTTCTGACAAGTTATGAAACATGTCTGTATCAGGTGGGATTTGAACCATGACATTCTGGCTCGGAAAAAGGGACACTACCACGGCATCAATGTTGCCTCACAGTGCCAGGGACCTGGGTTTCATTTCACTGTCGGGCAATTGTCTGTGTGGAGTTTGCACATTCTTCATGTGTCTATGTGGGTTTTCTCCGAGTGCTCCTGTTTCCTCCCACAATCCAAAGATCAGTGTTTAATGTAGAGAAGGGTATGGAAGACTGAGAACATGGGCAAATAAATAGCGACATTCTGAAAATATCCATATTGCAGAGGAGGAGGTGCTAGACCACTTAAAATGCGTAAACATGGATAAATCCCCAGGATATGACTGGGTGTACCTTGGAACTCTGGAAGAGATTGCTGCACCCCTTGCTGAAATATTTGTGTAAATGATAGCCACAGGTGAGGCGCTGGAAGACTGGAGGTTGGCTAACATAGTGCAATATTTAAGAAAGAAGAAAAGGAAAAGCCAGGGAACTATAGACTGGTCAGTCTGACATTGGCAAGCTGTTGGAGGGAATCCTGAGGATTTACATGTACTTGGAAAGGCAAGGGCTGATTAGGGATCGTCAACATGGCTTTGTGTGTGGCACATCATGTCTCACTAGCTTGATTGAGTTTTTTGAAGAAGTAATAAAGAAGGTTGACAAGGGCAGAGCGGTGGATGTGGTCTGCACAGACTTCAGTAAGGCGTTTGATAAGGTTCCTCATGTGAGACTGGTTAGCAAGGTTAGATCTCATGGAAAACAGGGAGAACTAGCCATTTGAATACTGAAATGGCTCAAAGATAGAAGACAGAGGATGGTGGTGAAGGGTTGTTTTCTAGATTGGAGGCCTGTGACCATTGGTATGCCACAAGGGTCAGTGTTGGTTCCACTGCTTTTCAACATTTATATAAATAATCTGGATGTGTGCATAAGAGGTATAGTTAGTAAGTTTGCAGATGACACTGGAGACATAGTGAACAGAGAAGAAGGTTACCTCAGATTACAATGGGATCTTGATCAGATGGGCCAATAGGCCAAGGAGTGACAGATGGAGTTTAATTGAGATAGATGTGAGGTGCTGCATTTTGGAAAGGCAAATTAGGGCAGGATTTATACACTTAATGGTAAGGTTCTGGGAATGTTGCTGAACAAAGAAACCTTGGAGAACAGGTTCATAGTTCCTTCAAAGTGGAGTCACAGGAAGACAGGATAGTGAAGAAGGCGTTTGGTATGCTTGCCTTTATTGGTCAGAGCATTGAGTATGGGAGTTGGGAGGTCATGTTGCAACTGTACAGGACATTGGTTAGGCCACAACTGAAATACTGCATGCAATATCAGTCTCCCTTCTGTATGAATGATGTTGTGAAAGTTGAAATGGTTCAGAAAAGATTTACGAGGATGTTGCCAGGGTTGGAGAGTTCAAGCTATAGGGAGAGGCTGAACAGGCTGGGGCTGTTTTCGCTAGAGCATCAAAGGCTGAGAGGTGACCTCATAGAGGTTTATGAATCATGAGGGGCATGGATAGGGTAAATAGACAAGGTCTTTCCCAGTGTGGAGGAGTCCAAAACTAGAGAAAATAGGTTTAATGTGAGAGGGGAAAGATTTAAAAGGGAGCTAAGTGGGGTGGCATGGTGGCTCAGTGGTTTGCAATGCTGCCTCACAATACCAGAGACCTTGGTTTGACTCCAGCCACAGGCTGCATGGAGTTTGCATGTTCTCCCTGTGTCTGTGTGGGTTCCGTCTGGGTGCTCTGGTTTCCTCCCACAATCCAAAGCTGTGCAGGTTAGGTGAATTGGCCATGCTAAATTGCCCCACAGTGTTCAGGGATTTGTAGGTTAGGTTCATTAGTCGACACAAATGTAGGCTAATAGGGCAGGGTGGGTTACTCTTCAGAGGGTCAGTATGGACTTGTTGGGCCAAAGGGACTGTTTCCACATTGTAGGGATTTTATATTTTAAAAAACTTTTTCATGCGGGGGGTGTGTGTGTATGGAATGAATTGCTGGAGATAGGTACAATTACATTTAAAAGGCATCGAAATGGGTAGATGAATGGAAAAGGTTTAGAGGGATATGGGCCAAATGCTGGAAAATGGGACTAGATTTATTTAGGATGTTTGGTTGGCATGAACAAGTTGGACTGACAGGTCTGTTTCTGTGCTAGATATGTCTCGGGTTAGGTGGATTGACCATGCTAAATTGCTCATAGTGTCCAGGAATGTGCATGTTAGGTGGGTTAGCCATGGGAAATGAAGGGTTACAGGGAAAGGGTAAAGGGGTAGGGGTGGGTCTGGGTGAGATTCGTTTTGGGTGTCGTTGTGAACCTGATGGGCCAAAGGACCTGCTTCCATACAGTAGGGATTCTATCAATCATTCTATAATGATCACAAGAGTGATTCATGCTGACTCCACACAGCAACAATTTAAAACAGGCCATAGCATGAAATAACAAGGCAGTCTGCAGGTGGGATTTAACAGCACTCCAGGATCTTTGTGTCTATTTGTGATTCCAATTTATTTAAACTCCAGTGGTTTACTCATTTTGTAGGTTTGCTTCCATCTCCCTCTGTTCCCATTCCACTATGCAATTACATTACTCGTGATAAAATCCATCCTGTACATAGTTCATAGACTTGGACAGTGTGAAAATATGTTGTAGCATTATCCTTCTGTTCCACAATCCTCTGTTTCATGTTCAGATTGAGTGGTGTTAATGGGACCTGGTGCCAGTTGAAAGTTGGACTGCAGGTTGGTTCAACATTATCCATTTTGCCTCAGGGCTCAACCTGAATCTCTATCCCTTTATTATTGTATTGCAGCCAGCTTCCTCTCCAACTGGTTCCTCTGGTTTTGAACAACCTGAACTTGTGATTTGAGCTGGAAATTCCCGAGAAGTGAAAGCACGCCCTGAGTCACTGTACCCATTCACCACATGGTGAACATTGCCGGGCCCACTGTCAATATTCACCAATCACACGCTGTCTCTCGGCCGCATCATCTGTCTCCGGGTGAACTGAGTTGTTCCAGCGCTGAAAACTCTCAGTGGATGCAGACTGATCTCTGTAGTCTAGAGATGACTGGGGTGGACAAAATTTAAACATCACAGCACCGGATTTTATCACCCAATGTTATGTGATTTTTAACTTGATCCCTGTAGGGCTGTGATGAGACTGCAAAACAAAAATAATTACATTCCTTTCACTTCCTGACTCACATTCTGGGCAGTTGTTGTACCGGACAGCTCCAATGTGACAGATGACTCAATGGTTTATCAAGTGTCCCTGCTGTTTTATTTTAATTATTCACAGAGCACGCTCGTAAGAATACAAGAGCACAGGAAATCAGTGCAGAAGAAGACCACACGGCTGGTCAAGCTGCCCCTGTTCTATACAATCGTGCTGCACTCCTTACTGCGTAATATTAAAACTGGCATTCTCACCTGTCTCTTTCCAAAATACTACAAGCTATCCAGCATTAAGCAGTTAGTAACTTCAATTATGTGGACAGATTAGAGAAGTTGGATCATTTTCCTTGAAGAACAGGAAGTTGAGAAGAAATTTAGTCGAAGCATTCAATTCATGAGGGGTCTGGATAGAATCAATAGACAGAAACCCTCTCCATTAGTGGACAGTTCAATGACAAGACAGCACAGAATTAAGGATATTAGAACAAATATGAAAAATTGTGTACATTAAAGAGAAAATTTACAGCCCAGGAACAGGCCCTTCGGCCCTCCAAACCTGTGCCAACCCAAATCCACTGTCTAAACCTATCACCCAATTCTTAAGGATCTGTATCCTTCAGCTCTCCATCGACTCATGTATCTGTCCAGATGACCCTTAAATGAATCTACCATGCCTGTCTCTACCACCTCTGTTAGCAACGCATTCCAGGCGCCTACATCCCTCTATGTAAAGTACTTTCCACGTGTATCTCCTAAACTTTTCACCTCTCACCGTGAACACGTGACCTCTCATTATTCAATCTCTCACCCTGGGAAAAAGTTTATCTCTATCCACTCTGTCTGTACTCTCCATGATTTTGAAGACCTCAATCAGCTCCCCCCTCCCTCCCCAATCTCCTTTTTTCTAATGAAAACAATCCTAACCTACTCAACCTCTCTTCATAGCACCTTCCATACCAGGCAACATCCTTGTAAACCTTCTCTGCACCCTCTCCAAAGTCCACGTCCTTTTGGTAATGTGGCGACCAGAACTGTACACAGTCTTCTAAATGCAGCAGAACCAAAGTCTTGAACTATTTTAACATGACCTGCCAGCTCTTATACTCAATACCCTGTCCGATGAAGGCAAGCATACTATATGCCTTCTTGACCACTCTATCCACCTGTGCAGCCACCTTCAGGGTACAATGGAGCTGAACTCTCAGATCTCTCTGCTCATCAACTTTTACCAAGGCTCTTCCATTTACAGTATAGTTTAGTATAGTATAGTTTACACTATACCCACTGATAGCTGAAATATTCTTTTCTCACACTGAGTGATTAGTTGAGAATGCAAGAGAGGACTGTGCAATGAAGACAGATTCAGTAATGGCTTTCAAAGGAGATTTGTGTATGTATCTGTGGAGAAAAATACTGCAGGGCAAGGGGAGCACCAGTGAATGGGAATAAGCAAGCTGCTCTTGCAGAGAGCCAGTACACACATCATGGGCCATGTTGTCTCCCTTTTTTCTGCAAATAATCTTAAACGTTATGAAACTAAAGGAAAACAGGAGAACCCAAGAGCAAAGGGTCCCTATGGATACTGACTGAAGTGAAACTGACTGGATCTGCCAGTGTAAAGAGTGAGTCGAGAAGGTTGGTGTAGCACAATCTGAAACTGATAATGCTTTTCTTTGTCACCACCTTCATGTTATATCATTGCATTGTGTACATGTCTCTGCTGCCCCAGTATATGTAGGTGCACTATATTTGACTAAGTGTAAAGAGGGAGCCCAATTCTGTTTCATTTGCCCAATGCTTACCACGACAATCTATATGAAACTTTATATGGTTGTGGTCACGGAGAGTGAGAGTGAGTCTATTTCACCTCAGGCACATATAAATTCCGCCATTGTAGGAATGAAATTATTGATTTAAAGCTATATTTTTGGGCAATCTTTACCATTTCAGTAAAAACCTTCCATTTTATAGATAACACACTAACTTTTAACACTACTACAGAAATCCTCCACAATTCCCTAATTTAGTCAGATCACCCCCTACGTTTGGTACTGTTTCCACTGTGAGCTTCTTCATAGTGTTTCAGATACATTGACCATGAGATTAACACTATGAGAGAGCATCTGAGCAGCAGAGGTACTGAAATGATCGGGTTGGGTGGGGAATGTGAGGGAAACTTGGAAGTCAAGCACAAATGGAAATTGGAAGTATTTAGGATAGATGATGCACATGGAGCAAACACAGCATCCTGACTGAGTGATACTGAGTGCATTCAGGAGGAAGAGGAGGGACAAACCTTTCCTGAGTAATAGGAAGAAGAAAGCTGCCGCTCTAATTGAGAAGCTGTGCTTAGAGTCACAGAGTCATAGAGATGTGCACCATGGAAAACGACCCTTTGGTCCAACCCATCCAAACCAACATATTATCCTAAAATAATCTAGTCCCACTTGCCAGCACCTAGCCCATATCCCTCTAAACCTTTCCTATTCATATAACCATCCAGATGCCTTTTAAATGCTGTAATTGTACCAGCCTCCACCACTTCCTCTGGCAGCTCATTCCATACACGTACCACCCTCTGAGTGAAAACGTTGCCCCTTAGGTCTCTTTTATATCTTCCCCTCTCACACTAAACCTATGCCCTCTAGTTCTGAACTCCCCCACCCCAGGGAAGAGACTTGTATTCTAACAGATGAAAGGTTTAACAGACAATCAATTTTTCAATGTATAATTTCAGTTACATCACACTGTAAACTTTTGCTATAAATTCTGTGTTACGATCGAGCCCTTCACTATCACCTGATGAAGGAGTGTCACTCCAAAAGCTAGTGTGCTTCCAATTAAACCTGTTGGACTATAACCTGGTGTTGTGTGATTTTTAACTTTTTACACCCCAGTCCAACACCGGCATCTCCAAATCATACCCTATCCATGCCCCTCATGATTTTATAAATCTCTATAAGACCACCCCTCGGCCTCTAACACTCCAGGGAAAACAGCCACCCCCCCCACCCACTCCCCGCAACCAACAGCTCAAATCCTCCAACCCTGGCAACATCCTTGTAAAACTCTTCTGAATACTTTCAAGTTTCACAACATCCTTCCGAGAGGATGCACACAATATTCCAAAAGTGGCCTGACCAATGTCCTGTAACAGTTTGTAGGTAGCGAAGGAGACCATCATCAGAATGCTGTACCAAGCTCTTCAATCTAGAGCAGGAAGTGGTTTTAACATTCTAACATGATCAGGACTGTCGAGTACATCTGTAAATTCACACTCAGGTTAAATCCTTGACCCCTCTCCATTTCAATAATAGCCTTCCATTTTGTTGATAACACACTATTTTTTAACCACATCTACATAAATCCTCTACAAATACTTCATGTAGTCCGGTCACCCCTTATGTTTGGCACTGTTTCTATTCTGACCTTCTTCATAGTATTTCAGATACTTTGACCATAGCATTAACATGATGAGAGGGCGTCTGAACAGCAGAAGTACTGGAATGATGGGGGTGGGTGGGGAATGTGAGGGAAACCTGGAAGTCAAGTCCATGAGCTTGATGCTGTAATTGCAATCAACTGAAACAATTAATGCTGGACTCCTGTTCAGGCTTCTCCAAGCTGTGCAGTGGACCTGATGCGTATCTGCATGAAATGGCCTGAGCTGCATTTAAAGGGACAGTACACAAGAGAAACTGGAGGTGTTCAGAATAGATGGTGAACATGGAACAAACACAGACTGAGTGATATCTCAGTGGAATTACTGCTGAGTGCATTTGGGAAGGACAGACCTTTCCTGAGTAATAGGAGGGTGAAAGCTGCTGCTCTGATGTGTGTGTAGGTACCAAAGGAGACCATCATCAGAATGCTGTGCTAAGCTTCCATCCATAGCTGGAAGTGGTTTAACATTCTAACTAGATCAGGACTATCAAGTTACTTTGTAAATTCAGACTTGGGTTAAATCTTTGCCCCCTCTCACCGCAGCTTGCAGGTGTTACCATCGCAGTGTTTATGAAACCCTCTCAATTCTCAGCAGGGCTCAGCTCACCTCCTGCTTATATCATTACCCAGACATTTGATCATTTCTCCACCCATCAACTTCCCAAACATGATTCAATGTGAAGCATATTCCCCATTGGCACCCTCACCAAACATAGCAGTTAAATATTCACCCACAGGTTTGTTTTATCACCACACATGGGAGAAAAGAACACAAAAGTCAATAGATGGACCAATACCAATAGTCCAGCTAACTGATAGAGACTCTGGAGTTAGACAAAAGATCTGTGTCCTTCTAACTCTATAGAGAGAGGAAGGAGGTTCACAGATAGCAGACAGTGGAATTATAAATATTTATGAGGGACAGATGCTTACATTTTGTCAATGTCAGAATTATTAGAAAACTGAATATGTGATTTACAGATTGCCCTCTTTGTTACAATTAAATTATATTTGATTTTTTTTGTATGCTGGGCCTTCACACGTGCAGATGTGTCATGGTTCAACCATGTGAATGGTATCTCAGACGATCTCACCCCTCTGAGTGTTCACAATCAGTTTTATAGCAATACTCCAGCAGAAATACTCATACATGTTGTATATTCTCCATTCGATGAGTTACTCTTGGCTTATCCTGCTTATTCTCAAAGTGACTCCTAGCAGACCCCGAAGAGAGTCCTGAAGAGACAATATCTTTTAAGCTCTGCCTGGCTGGATGCAGACACTAAACCCTGGGGACTGCTATCAGGGGTGATTGACGTTTGTGCAGAAGCAGAAACTGAAGCAGGTACACAGAAAAGAAGGTGTTGGAATCTTGCTCACACTAGTGGATTGGTGAATTAGGGAAATTGAGAATGTCTGCCATTAAGAGAATGGCCACCTCCATGGAGATTTTATTGAAGCTCCTGATCACAGTCATACAGAGTTTGTATTCCAGTTGGTCTACCTCATTAAACAGCACAACAGATAAATGTCCTATAACCTTACATCACACGTCCAGGACATAGAGAATATTGAAAAGGGAACTAGAAGTGAGAATACTCACATCACAAAATACCCATTCTTAGGAATTGCTTCTCATTCAATGCCTTAAGTTAGTGTTCAAAATACAATCTCCACCCTCCTCACCCTCCTATTTTCCTCAGCCCTATTTCCTCCTATGCCCTGGACCCCTTCTGCTGTAACTTCATCTGGTTGGGATCTCATGCATGGATGTATCTGATGCTGCTTTTGGTTGCTCTCATGTACTTCTCACTTTAACAAACTTGACCCCCTGCCTTGACGGTAATGTTATTGTGAGGGAAATAGCAGGCCATTACAGATTATGACTGGATACAATTCCAATGTTGCTGATGTGGTCCCAAACTTCTTCCTGTTGATCTTCAGCTGCGACTCATCAGTTAGATATTGTGACAAAGTGAGAAGTGGTAATCAGCAGATTTTCTTGCCCACCTTTGACCTGATGCCCTAGGACCTCACGGAGTCTGCAGTCAATGCTTAGAACTCCCACAACAACTCCCTCCCATCTGTGTACCTGCCATCTCTGGTAGGTCTATCCTGTTGGTGGGCCAGGATTACAGGAGCTATGAATGGAACTGAACAATGTCCAACTATCAGTGAAATTCCTATTTCTGCCAGTATGTAGATGTACCGACTGAAGTACAATACTCACTTTAACAGAGTATTGCATCAACAATCAGGTATAGAGTCATTGAGTCACAGAGATGTAAAGCTCAGAAACAGACCCTTGGGTCCAAAATGTCCATGCCAACCAGATATCCTAACCTAATCTAGTCTCATTTGCAAGCACTTGACCCATATCCCTCTAAACCTTTCCTGTTCATATACCCATCCGGATGCATTTTAAATGCTGTAATTGTACAAGCCTCCACCAATTCCTCATTTCAAATATGCACCACCCTCTGCATGAAAAAGTTGTCCCTTAGGTCGCTTTTAATTCTTTCCCCTCTCAACCTAAACCTATGTCCTCTAGTTCTGGATTCCCCCACTCCAGGGAAAAGACTTTGTCTATTTACCCTATCTATGCCCTTCATGATTTTAAAAAACTCTATAAAGTCACCCCTCAGCCTCCAACGCTCCAGGGAAAACAGCCCCTCTATATCCAAATCATTTATATAAATGATGAAAAGCAGTGGATCCAGCACTGATCCTGTGGCACACCACTGGTCACAGGCCTCCAGTCTGAAAGACAATCCCCTACCTTTGAGCCAGTCCTGTATCCAAATGGTTAGTTCTCCCTGTATTCCATGAGCTCTACCCTTGCTAATCAGCTTACCTGAGGAATCTTGTTGAACGCCTTACTGAAGTCCATATAGATCACGTCCACTGCTTTGCCCTCATCAATCCCTTTCATTGCTTCTTCAAAAAAACTCAATCAAGTTTGTGAGATATGATTTCCCTTGGATAAAGCCATGTTGACTATCCCTAGCCAGTCCTTGCCTTTTCAAATGCATGTAAATCCTGTCCCTCAGGATTCTATCCAACAACTTGCCCACCACCGATGTCAGGCTCACCAGACTACAGTACCCTGGCTTGTCCTTACCCCCTTTCTTAACTGGTGGCACCACATTAGCCAACCTCCAGTCTTCTGGCACTTTACCTGTGACTGTGAATGACATAAATATCTCAGCAAGGGGATGAGCAATCACTTCCCTAGCTTCCCACAGAGTTCTTGGCGACACGTGATCAGATCCTGGGAATTTCTTCACCTTTATGTGTTTCAAGACATCCATCACCTCCTCCTCTGTAATATAGACTTTGTACAAGATGTCATTAGCTGTTTCCCTACATTCTCTATCTTCTATGTCCTCCTCCACAGTAAACTCTGATGCAGAATACTCATTTAATATCTTGCCCATGTTCTGTGGCTCCAAACAAAAGGCTGCCTTGCTGATCTTTGAGTGGGCCCTATTTCTTCCCTAGTACCCTATTGTGCTTAATTAATTTGTAGAATCCATTTGGATTCTCCTTAACCTTAATTGCCAAATCTATCTCATGTCCTTCTGATTTGCCTCTGAAGTATACTCCCACTGCCTTTATACTCTTCTAACGATTCACTCGATCTCTGTTGTCTATAACTGACATATGCTTCCTTCTTTTTCTCAACCAAAACCTAAATTTCTCTCGTCATCCAGCATTCTCTGTACCTATCAGCCTGGCCTTTCACCCTAACAGGAATATACTGTCTCTGGAATCTCATTATCTCACCTTTGAAGGCTTCACATTTTCTAGCCATCCCTTTACCTGAGAACCTCTGCCTCCAATCACACTTCTCTATGTTCAATTCCATTTGCCATTTCTCGGTCCACTTCTCCAGCTGATCAAGGTCCTACTGCAATTTCTGATAACCTTCTTTACTGTCCATGAAACCACTACTTTAGTGTTACCTGCAAACTTACTAATCAAGCCTTATACATTCTCATCCAAAATATTGATGCAGATAACAAACAGCATTGGCCCAGGCACATCAACTCCTGAGGCACACCACAAGTCACAGGCCTCCAGTCCCATAACCATCCTTCCACTATTACCCTCTGCCTCCGACCATCAAACCAATTTTGTATCCAGTTTGCCAGTTCCCCCTGGATTCAATACAGTCTAACCTTCCAGAGCACCTACCATATGGAACCTTATCAAAGGCCTCACTGGAATCCATACAGGCTCCGTCTACTGCCTTGCCCTCATCAACCTTCCTGGTCACGTGATTAAAGAACTCCAATAAATTTGTGAAGCATGATCCCCCACTCACAAAGCCATGCTGACTACTCCTAATCAAACTCTGTCTTTCCAAATGTATGTATATCTTATCTCTCAGAATCTTCTCAAGTAACCTACCTACCATAGATGTTCAGTTTACTGGTCTGTAGTTCTCAGGTTTTTCTTTGCAGCCCTTCTTGAATAATGGCACAACATTCGCTACCCTTCAGACTTCCGGGACATCATCGGCAGCTAACGATGATGCAAAAATATCAGCCAGGGTCCCCGCGGGTTCTTCTCTAGCTTCTTGCAGTGTTCTTGGATATATCTGGTCAGGACCAGAAGATTTATCCACCTTCATACATTCTAATACGTCCAACAACTCCTCAATTTTGATATGAATCAAGATACCACCACTAATTTCCCCAAGTTCCCAAGTTTTCATGTCTTTCTCCACAGTAAACACAGAGGAGAAATATTCATCTCGCCCATCTGCTGCAGTTCCACACATACATGTCCACTCTGGTCCTTGAAGGGTCCTATTCTCTTCTCTCTCTCGTTATTCTTTTCCCTTTAATCTACTTAAAGAACCTCTTTGGGTTCACCCTAATCTTCTCAGCCAAGGCAATCTCATGTCCCCTTTCACCCTCCTGATTTCCTTCTTCAGTAAACTCCTGTATTCCCTATATACCTTCAAGGATTGCCTTAATCCCAGCCAACTGTACCTGATATATGCCTTCTTCTTTTTTCTGGTTAAAGCCTCAATATCTCTGGTCATCCAGGGTTCCCTATTCCTGCCAATCTTTCCCTTCACTCTCACAGGAACATATAGACCTTGAACTCTAGCTATCTCTCTTTAAAGGCCTCCCACTTGCCGGAAGTCCCATTGCTACAAACAACCTACTTCAATCAACCCCTGCAAGCTCCTGTCTAATTCCATCAAAATTCACCTTGCCCCAATTTTGAACTTGAACCTGTGGACCAGTTTTTTCCTCTTCATAACTATTTTAAAATTAATAGAACTATGGTCACTGGTCCCAAAGTGCTCCCCCACTGTCACCTTAGTCATGTATCCTGCCCTATTTCCCAAGAGTAGGTCGAGTTTTGCCCCTTCCTGAGTAGGGCCCTCTCTATAGTGATTGAGGAGACTGTCCTGAACCCACGTAACAAATTGCACCCATCTAAGCCCTTAACGCTCTGGCAGTCCCAATCTATGCTGGGAAAATTAAAATCCCCTACTACGACAAGCCTATTGCTCCTGCAAGTCTTCCCAATTTCCCATTGACTATTTGGGGGCCGATAGTACAACAATAGTGTTACCATCCCCTTCATATTTCTTAGCTTCACCCACAAAGCCTCACTGGATCCTCCATTTATTTCATCTCTGACTACACTGTGAGACTCCCCTTAATCAAAAAATAAACTCTCTGTCCCCTCTTTCCACTACCTCTGCCCCTCCTAAACAACCCATATCTCGCACAGTAAACTGCCAGACCTGTCCCTCTCTTAGTCATGTTTCTATAATGGCTACAATATCCCTGTCCCGCATACATATCCATACCCTGAGTTCTTCACCTTACCTCATAGAGTCATAGAATACTACAGCACAGAGACATGCAGACCAAAATGTCCAGCCACACTATCCACATTTCCCTGCACTTGGCCCATATCCTTCTAGGTCAAGAGTGTGGTGCTGGAAAAGCACAGCAAGTCAGGCAGCATCCGAGGAGCAGGAAAATTGACGTTTTGGGAAAAAGCCCTTCATCAGGAATGAGGCTGGGAGCCTCGGGGGTGGAGAGATAAATGGAAGGGAACTGGAGCTGGGGAAAGGTGGCTGTGAGTGCAATAGATGAATGGAGGTGGGGGTAAAGGTGATAGGTCGGACAGGAGGGTGGAGTGGATAGGTGGGAAGGAAGATGGACAGGTGGGACAGGTCATGAGGATAGTGCTGAGCTGGAAGGTTGGAACTGGGGTAAGGTGGGGGAAGGGAAAATGAGGAAAACGGCAAAGTCCACATTGATGCCCTGGGGTTGAAGTGTTCCAAGGTGGAAAATGAGATGTTCTTCCTCCATGCCTCAAGTGGTGAGGGAATGGCGATGGAGGAGGCCCAGGACCTACATGTCCTTAGCAGAATGGTAGGTGGAGTTGAAATGTTCAGCCATGGGGTGGTGGGGTTGATTGATGCGGGTGTCCCAGATATGTTCTCTGAAGCGAATAGGCATCCAGTCTCCCCAATGTCGAGGAGACCGCATCGGGAGCAGCGGATACAATAAATGACGTGTGGAAGTGCAGGTGAAACTTTGATGGATGTGGAAAGCTCCTCTGGGGTCTTGGATGGAGGTGAGGGGGGGAAGGTGTGGGCACAGGTTTTGCAATTCCTGTGGTAGCAGGGGAAGGTGCCAGGAGCAGAGGGTGGATTGTTAGTGTGCATGGATCTGACCAGGTAGTCACAGAGGGAATGGTCTTTACAGAAAGCGATAGAGTGAGGGGAGGGAAATATATCCCTGGTTGTGGGGTCCATTTGTAGGTGGCAGAAATGGAGGAGGATAATGCGGTGTATGCGGAGGTTGGTGGGGTGGAAGGTGAGGACCGGGGTATTCTGTCCTTGTTGCGGTTGGAGGGGTGGGGTTCGAGGGCAGAGATGCAGGACATGGACAAGGTGCGCTGGAGGGCATCATCAACCACGTGGGAGGAGAAATTGCGGTTTTAAAGAAGGAGGCCATCTGGTGTGTTCTGGGGTGGAACTGGTCCTCCTGGGAGCAGATGCGGCGGAGGTGGAGGAATTGGGAATAAGGGATTGTGTTTTTACAAGAGGCAGAGTGGGACATCTCTGACACCTCTCTCCCCTTCCTGGACCACTCCATCTCCATCAACAGTGACCAACTCAACACTAACATTTTCTACAAACCCACCAACTCCCACAGCTACCTGGATTACACCTCCTCCCACCCTGTCTCCTACAAAAAGACTATCCCTTATTCCCAATTCCTCAGCCTCCGCTGCATCTGCTCCCAGGAGGACCAGTTCCACCCCAGAACACACCAGATGGCCTCCTTCTTTAAAGATCTCCAGTCCATCTCATCCACGTCCCACACCTCTGCCCTCGAACCCCACCCCTCCAACCACAACAAGGACAGAATACCCTGGTCCTCACCTTCCACCCCACCAACCTCCGCATACATCGTATCATCTTCCACCATTTCCAACACCTAAGATATATTTCCCTCCGTACCCCATCCACTTTCCGTAAAGACCGTTTCTTCCATGACTACCTGGTTAGATTCATGCCCCCTAACAACCCACCCTTCCCTCCTGGCACCTTCCCCTGCCACCACAATTGCAAAACTTGTGCCCACACCTCTACCCTCACCTCCCCCCTCACCTCCATCCAAGGTCCAAAAGGAGCCTTCCACATCCAAAGTTTCACCTGCACATCCACCAATGTCATTTATTGTATCCTTTGCTCCCGATGCAGTCTCCTCTACATTGTGGAGACTGGACACCAACTCGCAGAGCACTTCAGGGAACATCTCTTGGACACCCGCACCAATCAACCCCACCGCCCCGTGGCTGAACATTTCTGCTGAGGACATGCAGGTCCTGGGCCTCCTCCACTGCCACCGCCACTCCCTCACCACCCGATGCCTGGAGGAAGAACGCCTTATCTTCTGCCTCAGAACACTTCAACTCCATGGCATCAATGTGGACTTCACCAGTTTCCTCATTTTCCCTTCCCCCACCTCACCCCAGCTCCAGCCTTCCAACTCAGCACTGTCCTCATGATCTGTCCCACCTGTCCATCTTCCTTCCTATCTATCCATTCCACCCTCCTCTCTGACTTATCACCTTTACCACCCCCCCCATAACCCACTTATTGCACTCCCAGCTACCTTCGCCAAGCCCCAGCCCCCTCCCATTTATCTCTCCACTCCCGAGGCTCCCAGCCTCATTCCTGATGAAGGGCTGTTGCCTGAAATGTCGATTTTCCTGCTCCTCGGATGCTGCCTGACCTGCTGTGCTTTTCCAGCACCACACTCTCAACTCTGATCTCCAGTATCTGCAGTCCTCACTTTCTCCATATCCTTCTAATCCTTTCCTATTCATGTATTTGTCCAAATGCCTTTTAAATGTTGTTAATGTCCCTGCATCAACCACTTCCGCTGGCAATTCATTGCATATGTGTACCACTCTCTGTGTAAGAACATTGCCCCTCACATTCCCTTTTATGCTTTGCCCTCTAACCTTAAACTGATGCCATCTTGTCTTTAATTCCCCAACCCTGGGAATAAGATTGAGAGCTTTCACCCTATCCATGCTTCTCATCATCGTACACACTTTAGATTAGATTACTTACAGTGTGGAAACAGGCCCTTCGGCCCAACATGTCCACACCGACCCGCCGAAGCACAACCCACCCATACCCCTACATTTACCCCTTCTTACCTAACACTACAGGCAATTTAGCATGGCCAATTCACCTGACCTGCACATCTTTTGGACTGTGGGAGGAAACCGGAGCACCCGGAGGAAACCCACGCAGACACGGGGAGAATGTGCAAACTCCACACAGTCCGTCGCCTGAGTCAGGAATTGAACCCGGGTCTCTGGCGCTGTGAGGCAGCAGTGCTAACCACTGTGCCACCGTGCCGCCCACAAAGATCCCCTATAAGATCCCCTCAGTCTCGAACGCTCTAAAGAGAAAAGTTCTAGCTTGTCCAACCTCTCTCTATAACTCAGACCATTGAGTTCTGACAACATCCTTGTAAATGTCTTCTGCACTCTTTCCAGTTTAATAATATCTTTCCTGTCGCAAGTGACTAAAACTGAACACAATACTTAAGTGCGGCCTCACCAACACCATGTACAATTGGAACATAACTTCCCAACTTCAATTCTCAATGCCCTGACTGATGAAGGCCTTGTACCAAACGCCTTCTTCACTGTCCTGTCTACCAGTCAGCCCTGTTGCATTGAAATAAATGTAATTAAATCCAACAGGCATCCCCTGCTCCCTGTCATGTTCCAACCTCACCTGTCCCTTCAGCTTACTATTTCTGATTGCTGTATCTCATTCTTGTCTCACACTTGCCTCCCTGCTATTGAAAATCCCAATCCCCTGGATACGAACATTTTGTGATTCATGCACTGAAAGACCTACATTCCTCTGCAACTCAAAATTCTGTTGTCAATCTTCACAAAAGTAATGCTCTCCATTTTAATTCTTTTGCTAAAGTAAGCCACTTCATTTTTTGCCACATTATATCCATTTGCCACTGTTTTGTCCACACACTCAATATATCCATATCTATCTACAAACTCCTTATGTCGTCTTCACAGCATACCTTCCTATTTATCTTGATGTCATCTCTGATTTAGTTTCTATGCCTTCAGTCCCATCATTTAATTCATTGATGTAAATTATAAAAAGTTGAGAACCCAGCACAGTCCTATAGTACACTCCACTGATCTATTTCTGCCAAAGACCCATTGATGCAAACTGCCTGATTACAACCACCCAGCCAAATTTCTCTCCATACCAATATGTCATCATGAGCTTTCATTTTCCATAATAACTTTTAATAATGCCTTCTAGAAATTCAAGTACGGTTAGCAGGTTATTGCTGAGCAGGTGCTGCTTAACAGCACTGTTGATGACACCTTCCAGCACTTTACTGACGATCGAGAATACACTGATGTGGCAGTAATTGGCCGGGTTAGATTAGTCCTGATGTGGCAGTAATTGGCCAGGTTAGATTTTTGTGTTTAGGACATACGCAGACAATATTCCACATCGCCGGGTAGATACCAGTGTGTAACTGTACTGGAACAGCATGGCTGGGGGAAACAGCAAGTTCTGGAGCACAAGTCTTCCATACTGTGAGAAACAAAGCTCACTCACTTCAATAATTTCAGTCCGAGACAAAAATCTGAAATAGCAGTGTCGTTTATTTGTACACTTGCAAGTGGGTGCAATGTCTAATGCCAGGTAAGGCAATGACAAATACACATCAAATCCAACAAACTCTCGAAATTTATACAATTTGAATCCCCATTTTTTTTCTTATTTCATTGTTCGCCCCCCCCCCCGCTTACGTCACTCATTTCCTTAAGACTGATCCCACAACTTCTGTTTATCCGGCCTTGTCCGTGACAAATGCCTATCTCTGGCCCCCATAAGGTTGTTTGACGTCATCTTACTGCAGGTCACCGCGGGGCATATCCTTTCTTTATCAGCATCTATTTCTAACCGGAGGCCACTTTGACCTTCATAACCTCTTTAATTAGGGTTTGTTCCTGTGTCTCCGTACAAGTGGGAAACAGATGTTTTTCCTGTTTGCCCATACATCTACCATTGTTCTATAATCATGTCTCATGCTAACATATCATTTTTAGCTGAATACATATATTTCCTCATTCTTGTTCTGTATCAGAATTTATAGTTGCAGAAATAACATTAATTCATCTATATCCCACAATACTATTTCCAGAATAGCTCATAGCATTTACAATATCCAGCACAATAGAGTTCAGGATAGGGTTAGAATTAGGGATTAATCTGATGCATTGAGATTTCACGGTGTTGGCAGCTAATGCTGAAGATTCACAGGGCAACTCCCTTCTGACTGTATACCACTTTGCCTCAATCTCTGTTGGGTCTGTCTGATGGTGGGACAGGATATATGCAGGGATGGTAATGGTGGTATCGATACATAGACTGTAAAATATGGCTCAGTGAGTAATAATGATAATAATAATACTGGAATAACTCCTCAAATATTAAAGAGTCAACATGCAAATACAGCCAAATCTAGAGTGACGTCCCGTGACATTAGGGTTAGTATTCCAGAATAAGGCATCAAGGAGCCATAGGAAACTTGGAATCAATGGGTAGCAGGGGAAAACTCTCCACTGGTTGAAGTCATACCTGACACAAAGGAAAATGGGTTTTGTTTTATTTGTTTATGTGATTTGGGTGTCATTTGGCTAGGCCAGCATTTATTGCCCATCACTAACTGTCCAGAAGGCAGTTAACAGCTTAAAAATACGTGTTGCTGGAAAAGTGCAGCTGGTCAGGCAGCATCAAAGGAACAGGAGAATTGACGTTTCGGGCATAAGCCCTTCTTCAGGAAATATGCCCAAAACGTCGATTCTCCTGTTCCTTTGATGCTGCCTGACCTGCTGCGCTTTTCCAGCAACACATTTTTAAGCTCTGATCTCCAGCATCTACAGTCCTCACTTTCCCCAGAGGGCAGTTAACAGTCAATCACATTGCTGTGAGACTGGTTATCTCATGTAGGCCAGATTGGGTAAGGACAGTAGCTTCTTTCAAGTGTTGTTGGAGGAGTCAGAAATCAGTCCTGTCAGCTCCAGGAAATTTTTTTTAGATTACCTACAGTGTGGAAACAGGCCATTCGGCCCAACTAGTCCACACCGACCCTCTGAAGAGTAACCCACCAAGGCCCATTCCCACTAAATAACGCACCTAACTCTACGGGCAATTTAGCATGACCAATTCACCTGACCTGCACATCTTTGGA
>NC_057746.1:1110715-1130510 GCF_004010195.1 Chiloscyllium plagiosum
GCATGTTTCTGCTGATGGGTGAGTCCAGAACCAACGGACGCAGTTTAAAAATAAGGGGTAGGCCACTTAGAACAGAGTTGCAGAGAAATTTCTTCACCCAGAGAGTGGTGGGTGTATGGAATACTCTGACCCAGAAGGCAGTGGACGCCAAATCTCTGGATACTTTCAAGAAAGAGATGGAGAGAACTCTTAAAGATAGTGGAGTCAAGAGTTATGGAGATAAGGCAGGAACAGGATATTGATTGTGGATGATCAGCCATGATCATAATGAATGGTGGTGCTGGCTCGAAGGGCCGAATGGCCTACTCCTGCACCTATTGTCTAGTGTCTATAAGAACTGTGCGGTGGTCACTCTTACTAATACTGTCATGGACAGATGTATTAGCAGTCAGCAGATTGGTATGGATGAGGTCAAGTATGCTTTCCCGTCTTGTTGGTTCCTTCACCACCTGCTGCAAACCCAGTCTAGCAGCTATGTCCTTTTGGACCCGACCAGCTTGATGCGTCATATCGCTGCCAGGTCTCTCTTGTGGTTAAAATCCCCCACCCAGAGTACACTTCCTCTTACCATCCTCACCGTTTTGCTTTATTTGGTTCCTAATTTGATTTTAAAAAACGCTTGCCTTTTAGTTTGTAACCAGTAAATACTTCCCCTATTTACGTTCAATCTGAAAGTTACCAATAACAGATGGTCAAATTAATAGTGGTTGCTAACCAATGAACTTATGGTTTGCCTGTGATAGAATTCTTGTTTTGTGCTGGGCCTCCAATCTTGGGCTTCAAATTATCCTGATAAAAAAGACCTTACAAAGGATGAAATTTTTTAAAAAACAAGCAAGAAGCACCACTTACCATCCGCACTGAATTTCCACATTGCCTCCAAGGTCACAAAATATTCACTTAGCCTATGTCTCACTCTGGATGTGGTCTCTCCTTCCTGACCATGCACAGCTTATTTCTCTCCACCACTGGCATTCTGACCTCTATGTCCTCAGGCTCCTACATTGTTTTAATGATGTTCCAGGAACAGTACCTCATCTTTCAATTCACATTTTGCAGCCTCCAAGACTCAATGCTGAGTTCAACAAATTCTGATCATGGACACAACTCTCAGCTATTCAGACAGCTGTCATGATTCTATGACCGTTGTTTACACTTCTTCTTGAGACTTCTCTCGTTTCTATATTTATCCCATTCTCAACCCCTTTTGACTCGCAGCATTATACCTTTTATAATTTGAGCTCCTCTGCCTTTCATCCACCCACAAATCATCCTTAGAATTATAGGGTCATACCGTAAGTTAGTGAGTTTGCAGATGATACCAAAGTAGGTGTTGGAATGGTCAGTGAAGAAGGTTACCTCAGAGTACAATGACCTTCATCAGATGGGCCATTGGGCTGAGGAGTGTCAGATGGAGTTTAATTCAGAGAAATGTGAGGTATTGCATTTTGGTAGGGCAAATTAGGGCAGGACTTATACACTTAATGGTAGGGTCCGAGGGAGTGTTGCTGAAAAAAGAGACTTTGGGGTGCAGGTGTTAGCTCCTTGAAGGTGGAGTCACAGGTTGACAGGGTAATGAAGAAGGCATTTAATACGCTTACCTTTATTAGTCAATGCATTAAGACTAGGAGTTGGGATGGCTTGTCACAGCTGTACAGTATATTGGTTAGACCACTTTGAGAATACTGCGTGCAATTCTGGCATCCCTACTATAGGACAGGTACTGTTAAACTTGAAAGGGTTTAGAAAAGATTGATAAGGATGTTGCTGGGATTTGAGGGCTTGAATTAAACGGAGAGGCTGAATAGGCTGGGGCTATTTTCCCTGGAGCATCAGAGGCTGAAGGGTGACCATATAGAGGTTTATAAAATCATGAAGGGCATGAATACAGTGAATAGCCAAAATCTTTTTCCCAAGGTAGGGGAGTCCAAAACTAAAAGGCACAGATTTAGGGTGAGAGGGAAAGATTTAAAAGAGACCTAAGGGCCAACCTTTCCACGCAGAGGATGCTGAGTGTATAGAATGAGTTGCCAGAGGAAGTGGTGGAAGCTGGTACAATTACAATATTTAAAAGAAATCTAGACGTGTGTATGAATAGAAAGGGTTTACAGGGATAAGGGTCAAATGCAGGCAAATGTGAATAGATTAATTCAGGGTATCTGGGTGGCATGGATGAGCTGGGCTGAAGGGTCTGTTCCCATGCTTTACAGTTCTATGATTATAAATCATCTTTTTAGTTGTTTCTTCCCTTAACCAATTTTCCCAACTTTTATATTATCTTAAGGCCCGTTGAACTTTTTTTTTCTAATTTTCCCCAGGTTTCTCTAACTTCAATATTAGAGCATCTACCTGATAACAGTGTTGCTAACACCCATGGTACTGCTGGACCCACTGAATGTTTCCAGAAAATTCTGTTTTTATTTGCAATATTCTCTCCATTGAGTTCAATCAGCATAATATTCCTGGACAGTGAACCCATGACCCTCCGGTATGTATTGTTAGTTGCTGAAATTCTCCACTCCCCAGGCTCACTTCGAAAATTATCTGCAATGTGTATGAATGTTTCATGATGCAGAGTAAATGAATCTCACTGAGGGGAGATAGTTTCAGACCCCTAACTGAGTTCACTGAAAACACATTGTATCACCAAACAATTGATCTGATGATTTTTCAGCAGCAAGGTCCATCTTGGAATATTGCGTGCAATTCTGGTCTCCTTCTTATTGGCAAGATGTTGTGAAACTTGAAAGGGTTCAGAAAAGATTTACAAGGATGTTGCCAGGGTTGGAGGATTTGAGCTGTAGGAAGAGATTGAACAGGCTGGGGCTGTTTTCCCTGGAGCGTCGGAGGCTAAGGGGTGACCTTATAGAGGTTTATAAAATTATGAGGGGCATGGATAGGATAAATAGACAAAGTCTTTTCCCTGGGTTGGGGGAGTCCAGAACTAGAGGGCATAGGTTTCGGGTGAGAGGGGAAAGATATAAAAGAGACCTAAGGGTAAATATTTTCACGCAGAGGGTGGTACGTGTGTGGAATGTGCTGCCAGAGAAAGTAGTGGAAGCTAGTACAACTGCAACATTTTAAAGGCATCTGAATGGGTATATGAATAGGAAGGGTTTGGAAGGATATGGGCTGGGTGCTGGCAGGTGGGACTAGACTGAGTAGAGATATCTGGTCAGCATGGATGAGTTGGACCAAACGGTCTGCTTCCGTGCTGTATATCTCTGTGATTCTATGAATCTATGAGGCATAACCTGCAATTTGAATGACTGAGTGAACTATAATTACAAACTTGCTAGCAGTTAGAGGAACAGGCAAGTCAATGCTTTCAAGCTCATAGTTAAAAATCACACAACTCCAGGTTATAGTCCAACAGATTTACTTGGAAGCCCTAGCTTTCAGAGCGCTGCTCCTCCAAATCATTCAGACTCATAATTCACCCTAACCATCTTCATAGTTTCTTCTGAACAAGTTTCCTGGGGTACCACATGGTACCTTCTGCCTTTCAAAGTCTGAGCGATCTTACATCTCTTTCGAAAGTAAAATTCTTCCTGTGATATTCTCACCTGATTCACTTCTTTAGTGCAGCCTAACCTCAGGATACATGCAGATATGATGTCTGCATATGCATTTGACATCAGAAGCACATCATCTTATACATCTTGATTTTGTTCAAAATAAAAAAAAGAAATGCTGGAAATAGTGAGGTTCAGTTGAATATATAATTTACTGCTCAGAGACAATCTACAATGCAAGTTATCTGTTACTTCTCTATGCATATATTCTTTTAAATTTGCAGCTTCCCCTTGACATTTTACTGTTTATTTCTCTAGCACTGTTTGGTTTTCCTAAGGTTCAATTGACTTACAAACATTAAGTTTTTGGTTAAGTAGTTCTTGGTCAATAGAAGATGGGTTTTTAGAATTGCGTAGGAGTCAATGAAGTTTATACTGCACAAATAGGCCATTCAACCCAATCCAACCCAACCTGGTCCAGTCCAATCTTTATGCTTCCCAACAGGAGCCTCTTCCCTCTCCCCTTGATTTAATCTTACCAACATTTTCACCTATTAGTTTCACATAGATGCAATTATCTAGATTCCTCGATAATTTATTTATGTTGTTTGCTAGTTTTGGCTTTTCTCTGAAGTGAAAGCATCTTTTCTGTGTTTAACATGACTTGTTTCACCATCACTCACAACTTTTAAGAATTCTCTGTTAGCCCTCAGCCTTCTCTTTTGGTAAAAAAACTTCTCTTTTGCCTGAACAGGATAACCAGTTAGTTCTAGTCCCTCCCTTACAAATAGCTTTGTATTTTATTCAAAGCTTCTACTCTGTTTTTGTCATAAGGAGACTAAAATTGTGCTCCAGTTGTGGTCAAACTAAATGTCCCTCTGCTTTTCAAATTTATTGCTTTAGAAATGAACGGCAAATGGTTTTCTTAACGGCCTAACAATTGTTAGTCCTTTGGTCATACAGTTTCTATATTGTTGGTGCTCAAGTCATTTTGTGTCATTGTTGAATAGCATACTCCATGTACTTCAACTTGAAATACAAAGCCATAGATCTTTGTTGATATGCACAGTGACTCTTCATCTCTTGAGCTGAAGTATATATTCCTTCCTTTGGCTCCAATCTTAAAACCTTCAGTAACGTTTAAATCTCAACTTTCAATTTACACCAAAGAAATATCTGCCGATTTTGCAAAAAAACCCAGCAAGAGTGGCTCTTATGTGAGTCCTTTCAGGAGATTGGGCTAGCTATAATTTATTTTCACATCCTTTCATGTATCTGTTGGTGATTTTAACGCACTTCAAAATATTAATTCATGTGCAGTTAAACCCAGTACCTGCCTGACATTTGCTCCAAAAGCGCTTCTTGACATGGAAATGCATATTTCAGTTCTGTTGATCTAGCAGCTACTTCAGAACTGCAGGAAGAATACAACTAACCTTTAAATAATCTCCACTGAGTGACAGCCTCCTGATGCAAACCAAATGTGTGTTTCTCTTCATCATGATTAGTAGGTAATTCTAGTTCTTGCTGACCTGCAGCACATCAAGAACTTTTAATCCCATCTCTTGGCAGAGTTCTGTTCCTCTCAATGGAGTGTGGAATGTGCCTCGGTCCAAATGAATAATGAAGCATGTTGCTCTATCATTAAGACATCACTGCCCATGGGATGTGCTGGGAAGCATCACTGGTTTGTCAATTTAATTTAGCCCTTCTAAATGCATCGGATGAAGTCTTGGCTAGAAATTTTCTGCTTTCAGTTCTGCTAAATTGCCGACACCAGAGATGTTCCCACATGCCAGCCTAATTATCAACTTTAACCATCCTTTAAAATTGGGGTTAATTCTTCATTAACCAGTTCAATACCAGTTAAGCTGTAGGTTGGGCTTCTTCTAAAGAGTGTCTGCTTTCTGTTGCCAGTACCTCGATTTTGCAGACTTCTCACTTCGTTCGAGCCAGTTGTTGCAAATATACCCTTCAGTGAAGCTTTGTGGTGTCAGCGTGTGATAACTCCTCCTCTCGGTGTCTGAGGAGCAATGCTATTGGTGAGCAACCAACAATGAGGAAAGAATAAATGTTCAAGCCTCATAATTGCTGGATTTATGAAGCTCTGGCAATCAGACTTGGTGTCACTATTAGGTTATGGCAGTATTAAACTGTCTTAAAGTTTACATGTCGGCCAGTGTGCATTGATTGACTAAAGTGATTTTCTTCCGCAATAATATTGTTGCTAGCTTGTCTTTCTGTTACTTTCCTTTTGATTCAGGGAATCAGGTGTTCAAGAATCATACTGGGGCATCTCCTTCGGTAAAATCCCTGTGGCTGAATCTGTAGATAATTTGAGGGCTGCTTTTAATGATTCTAGTCAGACAGTCAACATCCCAGCAGTTACTCTGCTAATCCCATCTTCTTCTTTGTACAGCTTGTTTGAGCTCCTAATCCATAGAGAGCTCAGTGTTTGGCAACCAGCAGATGGGCACTGAAATGATGTGCGAACAGCTTTGAAAGGGATGACGGATAAATGTACTTGGCTGCAGTAGATAATTAAATTGTGGTTAGCTCTTACCAAGTGAAATAACTCCACAGAGGCTGGTATCCCATCGTCAAGGTACCTTTTATTTTCTGACGCCTAGTACTTCACACTAGTCCAGTTCCCTCAGAGCCAGTTCTCAGAGTGAGCAGAACCTCTGACACTCCTGTTTCTATCTGTCAGCCAGGGTTCTCTGATTGGACCAGATTAACAGTCCCAATCAGGGAACTCATATTCTATGAAGTTTACTTGGCTGACTTAGTTACAAACTCTACATGAAGACTTTTTGCACATTTTGTTTGGATACCGAATATGTATGGAAAGTACTGAAGAATGGAGGAAAGAAAGTTTGCCTGTAACCAGTTAACAGCACTCTAATCTGCCATTTGGTGGCTGGTGAAGATGAGATTGCATCAAGAGAGGTGATCCTGTTTGTCACTCCTGCTTCACCTTTCATTCATAAATATAGATCAGAGACTGTAATCAAATAGCCTCAGATTTTCCAAAATGCAGCCATGATTTTCCTGACATCTCTCCATTGCTTCTTCTTTCTCTACCGATAAAGTAATGTACAACAGTAACAAATAAAATAACTTATGAGGAAAGGCTTGGCTGGCTAGGCCTATATGCCCTGGCATTCAGAAATAACAGAGTACCTTAACTGAAAGATTTAAGATCCTGAGGGGACTCAACCGGGTGAATGTCAAAAGGATGTTTCCTCTTATGGGAGAATCTAAAACTAGAGGTCATAGTTCAAAGATAAGCAGCAATCCATTTAAGACAGAGAGGAGGAAACTGTTCTTTCTCTCAGATGGTTTTGAATCTTTAGAATTCCCTTCTTCAAAAGCAGTGCATACAGAATCATTAAATATTTTTAAGGCAGAGCTCGATGGATTTTTGTTGTCCAAGGGGACGAAAGATTATTGGGGATATTCAGGAAAGTAGACCTGATATTAAAATCAGATCGAGCCATGATCTTAGTGGCAGAACTGGTTTGAAGAGGCAGGAGGCCTACTCTTGTTCCTCGTTCAAATTCATAAAAGAGAACTCCCCCTTGGAAACCTATTGTTGTGACACAACATAACAGGAACAAAATGGCAAGGAAATAACTTTGAAATGTTCTTACTCACATTATCAGTGAACATTGAAATCCACTTCTGCACACACCATGGTCTCTGATGAAGCTTGTCATCTTTATTATGTACTGCTTGGTGAAAAGCTGAATAGCACATTAGTGTAATTATTGGGCACTTACATATACATGCAAATCAATTCTCATATGACTGTTCGGGATTTTTAGATGCTTGGAGATAATCCGAGTGGTAAATTTGTTCTATTCCCATTTTGAACTTGGTTATATCTGTTTGGTAGCTATTATGTAGAGAAAACATGTAGTTTCTTTGCATAGACTGTATATGTTTAAATGTAGCTAGAGTATACAATTCATCTTAGAAATAAGGAATTATACAAATAAGTTACTGATTGTTCAGAGTGGTAGGAGACTGACTTGGGGTAAGGTAGAGTTAATGGCTTTGGTTGCATTTTGGTCTGAAGAATAGGTTTTCCATGGCATTTTTTGTTATTCACTCATGAGACATGGGTGTCAGTGGCTGACCAGCGTTTATTGCCCATTCCTAGTTGCCTTTGAACTGAGTGGCTTGTGAGGCCATTTCAACCACATTGTAGTGTGTCTGGAGTCACATGGATGCCAGATCAGTTAAGGATGGCAAATTTCCTTCCCTGAAGGACATTAGTGAACTAAATTAGGGGTTTTCCACAACAATTAGATTAGATTCCCTAAGTGTGGAAACAGGCCCTTCGGCCCAACAAGTCCACACCGACCCTCCGAAGATTAACCCACCCAGTCCCATTTCCCTCTGGCTAATGCACCGAACACTATGGGCAACTTAGCACAGCTAATTCACCTGACCTGCACATTTTTGGACCTGTGGGAGGAAACCGGAGGAAACCCATGCAGACATGGGGAGAATGTGCAAACCCCACACAGTCACCCGAGGCTGGAATCAAACCTGGAACCCTGGTGCTGTGAGGCAGCAGTCCTAACCACTGAGCCACCGTGCTGCCCATAATGGTTTCATGATCATCAACAGATTCTTAACTCCAGATTATGATTAAATTCAAATTCTACCATCTGGTGAGGATTCAAAGCTGGGTCCCCACAACATTAATTGTATTTCTGCATTAATAGTGTAGTGATAATATCACTAGGCCATCACCTCTCCATGGCAATAGCAGCATTGATTCACCAACAGAAATTCCCAAAATCTGCTGTGCGATGTGCCAAACCAAGGCCGTGTACATCCACAGAGACAGGGAGGTGACCTGTCGTGATAATCACTAGCCTATTAATCCAGTGTCCCCGGTAACGTTCTGGGGACCTGGGTTCAAATCTCATCATGGCAAATAGTGGAATTTTGAAGTCAATAAAAAATAATTTTGAATTAAGAGTCTAATGATGACCATGATTCCATTCTGGATTGTCAGAAAAACCCATTTGATTCACCCATGTCCTTCAGAGAGGGAAGCTGCCATCCTTACCTGGTCTGGCCTCCAGACCCACAGCAATCTGGTTGACTCTTAACTGCCCTGTGGGCAATTAGGGATGGGCAATAAATGCTAGCTTAACCAGTAACACCCTCATCCCATGAAATGCTGAAAAAAAGACATAGACTTCCACAAAGTTTTCCATTCCAACAGCACAATCATCAATAGGGCATCCCATAATGGTGTAAGTTCAGGAATAATGTCTTGTCCCATTGTTATTGTAGGCAACAAGATTCCTTTTAGAACTTGCATCAAGGTCCATCTTTGGAGTGGTGCTATGTGCTGAATCCTCAAAATGCTTCAAAACAGAGAAAGAACATGCATTTGGACAGCGCCTTCCACAAAACCAGAAGATTCCATACTGTTCCACACATTGTGGACATTTTTAATTTGTGATTTCAGAATGTGGATTTTTTTAAAGACGGCTGATATAGCCAAAACTAACTGCATTTATACGTTAAGTGACTGCCTCGAGAGAGAGAAACTGATAAAATTTAACACCTAACGTGTCAAAGAAACTTCAAACACCCTGGATATGTCTCTTGTGACTGCAAAGCAAATGAAGGGCTAACTAACTTCTGTTCAACAGCAATCCGCTCCTTGTGGATTATTACTGTCCCACTTTTACATCGATAATAATTTACATTGCGTTGTGTGGCACCATCTCTGTGCTCAAAAAGACAGACTTTGAACAGATCTAGCAGTTCAAGACTAGATATCCATGAGATGCCATGTGCCATCAGCAGCAGAATCTCACAGCAACACAATCTGCAACCAAATAGCTCAGCATATCGCCCACTCTACATTACCATCAACCAGTAACTGGAGGAGGAGGCTCCACAAATAGCCTCATCCTCAGTGAAGGCAGAGCTGAGCACATTGGTACAAAAGATAAGACTGAAGCATTCGCATTAATCTTCAGCTGGACGTATAAATGGCCATCTTGGCCTCCACCTGAGGTCCCCAGAATCACAGCTACCCGTCTTTAATCAATTCAATGGGCAGGAGCCAATGGATACAGTAAAGGCAATGGACCCTGATAACATTCCGGCAATAGTACTGAAGACTTGTGCTTCAGAACTTGCCGCATCTCTAACCAAACTGTTTGATAACACTGGCAACAATGTGACGTGTACATGAGAAGCAGGACAAATCCAACCTGGCAAATTATGGCCCTATTCATCTACCCTTGATCATCAGTAAAGTGGTGGAAGGTCTCCTCAACAGTGCTATCAAGCAGCACCTGCTCAGCAATAGCCTGTTCAGTGACACATATTTTGGGTTCCATCAGGACTGCTGAGCTCTTAATCTCATTCCAGCCTCGGTTCAAAAATGGACAAAAGAGCTGAATTGCAGAAGTGAGATGAGAGTGGCAGCCCTTGACACCAAGGCTCCATTTGACTGATTGTGTCATTAAGGACCCCTGGCAAAACTGGAGTCAATGGGAATCAGGGATAAAACTCTCCACTAATGTGAGTCATACCTGGCACATAGGAAGATGGTAGTGATTGTTGGAGGTCAGTCATCTCAGCTCAAGATATCTCTGCAGCAGTTCCTCAGGGTAATGTCCTAGGCCCAAGCATCTTCAGTTGCCTCATCAATGACCTTCTCTCCATCAGACATCCTTCAACTTCCACTGGGTCAAGTCTCCTCAGGATCTTCTTTGAGCTTGCATTGCTACAGGCTTGAAATGCTCACTGTTGATACCACAGTGTTCGTAGCAGAATACGGAGAAGTTATTTTTGAGGATCTATCCCTTAAACAGTAAAAAGATTTGAATTTCACCAGAGAGCCAGAAAACTTATGCAATGTTATGAGGAATGGCTAATAGTATTTTGTAGGAAAGTAAGGACAATGAAATAAAAAGAGAAGCAGTCAAGAGATTAAAAATGTCGCTACCAAAATTAGAATTTCAACAAAAAAAGAAAAGATGAGAAAAACAAATTAAGAAAGATGGGAATGTGCAAGGAGAGAAAGGAGAGAGTTTCAGGAAAAACAGCAGGGAAAGGAGTTTTGAACTATTACAGTTTGACCCTAGAACAGGAACTCTACACCAAGACAGACTGGTTTAGATTGGAGGGAACTCATAATGTTCATTTAGTTCCAATGTGTAACCATGCAGTGGTAGAAACTTTCTTTATGTCTTTCAAACATGTGGGACAGCAGTTAGTGGCCATTCTGACATTGACCCTTATTACTCCAGAGAAATCTTTCAAAGAAAGCTCACAAAGCTTGCTGCCTCTGTCTTGAGGAAATTTCCACTAATTACAAGACAGCAAAAAAAGGCTATGTTCAGCACCTAGTAGTTAGTGCCAGTGATGTACCATAAAAAAATTCCATTCCCTTCTGAAATGTTCTGACCAGACCTTACAAAGAGAATGCTTGCAAAATTCTAAGTGATGACCTATGTAGGTCAAAGGAAAATACTGCCCAGATTTGCAAAAGTGGAAGCAATGACATCGTTCACACTCCCACAACAAAACAGGCAAGCATGACATTGTTAAGACTGCATGAGTTTGACTGAAAGTTCATCCCAAACTTCAGCACAGAAGCTACACCAATGACAGACCTACTACCATAAAAAAGATAGTATCGACTGAGGAATGCCAAACTGCTTTAGGAAAACTGAAGGCCACTTAAATAAGCAGGCATGTGTTCACATCTCCAAACATTAAAAGAGTATCTGAAGTCACCATTGATGCAAATGACATTGGGAGATGAGCTGTGCTCCTTCAAGAGGATGAATCTAGCATAGAGACAACAATTGAAAAGTCCAAACTAAAATGTCCAAGACGGTACTCTACAATAGAAAAGGCAACCTTAGTTTATTACAGGTTCTGAAACACTTTGAGACTAATGTTCAAAAACGGGTACAGACAGATTAAACTGATTGCCAAAGGTCCCTTTAATTCTTGTAATGCTTGCACAGACTCATCTCTGATCAAGCATTTAAAACAGAAATCATTTTGCAAATGAATACGAAGTGTCTTTTTCAGCTGCTACACAACTGAAAACTGATTACAAAACTCAATTGAACAAACACTGCAAGTTACAGGGACTGACAAAGGAATTGGGCCTTGGATTGGTCTGGAGGGAGTGAGGGACAAATAGGCAGAATGGTGCCTTTCTATGCCACAATGGCTCTCAGTCAGACTTCTGACAATGCCGCTTTGTGCATGATCAGAGTCAATGAAGCTGTTAATTATTAAAGTGCAATGTTCTCAAAATTGACAAAGCTACAAGAAGGGACCAATGCTTGGTGGAGGCTGTGACAATGCTGCTCCTTTAACAAGGTTATGCTGTCCTTGGCTTTTTTCAAAAGGGATCGTAAAGGCAGAGGTTACAATATGTCTGGAAATATCTACTTGAGAAGACCTTTCAGTGTTTTATATAACACTTGCTTAATGAAAGGAGAGTAGCCAGTTCTCCCAGTTCAGGGTTTGGATTGGTTTAATTTTAGCAAGTTTTTTGTTTGCAGCTACTTGTCAAGCTTTAGTTGAGAACCCAGAGAGGCTGCTGGGGATCTAAAGAAGTAGTTCCATGCTGAGTCTCTCTCTCTGACATCTCTCCTGGAAGGACCTGTGTTTGATTTTACCTTTTTTTGCCAAGGTGGTCTTTATGGGGATGTTGCAAATATTTGGAATAGCATACTAAGTTGCAACAGAGTCAATTAGGTTTTCAGATATGTTATGTTATTGTAATATCTGTTCTCTTTTGTTCATATGTAAATAGATTCTGTTTTGTTTAAAACTGAATAGTTGGACAATCTGCATCAGTTCTAGAATACCTACTCTACGCCCGCTTAAAACAATGAGACAAGTTGGGGTTTGGGCTGTCTTTTTGAAATGTTTTGAAGGTGTATGGCCTAGTCCATAACAAGGCCAGTTGGAAAGATGAGGAGCAAAAGATAAATAACCGCAGAGTAAAAATAACGTGAGGCCTTATGATTCACATTTTTTTCCCTTATTGAAGAAGTGTGCAGCACCTCATTCTACATTCTGCACAACTGCTTTTGACGCAAGACAAGAGTCCTTTTCAGGCAATGTGCTGTATATTAAGCATGAGGTGAAAGATACATGAAGGGAGCTGGCTGAAAATACAATCAAAGACAACAGTGTTGAGAAGTTTTTTTTAAAGTGTGGAATAAAGTTTTCAGTAGGGACAATATGGCCAATGGCCAATAGTGGAAAGCAAAGGAATTTGTTTTTAGAAGAATGAAAGAATGAAATATCTTTCAGAAGAATAGAAGTATACAAGATCCTAAGTAGACTTAGGACATAGAACATCGAATATTACAGTACCATACAGGTCCTTCGGCCCTCGATGTTGCGCTGACTTGTGGAACCAATCTGAAGCCCATCTAGCCTACACTATTCCATTTTCATCCAAATGTTTATTTAATGATCAGTTAAATGGGTGGCACAGTGGTTAGCACTGCTGCCTCACAGCACCAGGGTCCCAGGTTTGGTTCCAGCCTCGGGCAACTGTCTGTGTGGAGTTTGCACATTCTCCCTGTGTCTGCGTGGGTTTCCTCTGGGTGCTCCGATTTCTTCCCACAGTCCAAAGATGTGCAGGTCAGGTGAATTGGCCAGGCTAAATTGCATTAGTCAGAGTAGGGAATCTAATCTAAATGCCTTTATAGTTGGTGAATCTACTACTGTTGCAGGCAAGGTAGATGTGAAAAGGTTCTTTCCCCTTTTGTGAAAATGGTTGTCTGTTTAAAACAGAGGTGAGAAAGAAACCCTTCTCTCAGAGGATAGTGAATCTGTAGACTTCTTTACTACAGAGGGCTGTTGGAGCTGCGCCATTAATTCTTTATTCATTCTGAGGATCCATGTGCAGATTTGTTAGGCCATCATTTACTGCTCATCCCTCATTGTCCAGAGGGCAGTTAAGAGTGCTGTGGATATGGAGTCATAAGTAGGCCAAACCAGACAAGGACAGCTGATCTACTTTCCTAAAGGACACTAATGAACCTGGTGGGTTTTACAACAATGGTTATATGGTTGACCAGCTCTTTAGTGCATATTTTTAGTGAATTCAGGTTTTACCACCTGTCATTGTGTGGTTCTAACCTAATTCTCCAGAATACTGGCTTGGGCTTGGGGTTGTGGTGTTTTAGCCCAATGACCATCCTAAATTGCCATTCCCTCCCACTTTAAATATATTCAAAACTAAGATGGACAGATTTTTAAACCATAAGGGAATCAAGGATTAGGGAGAAAAGGCAAGAAAGTGGAGTTGAGGGTGATCACTTTAGCTAAGATCTAATTGAATAGCATGGGTGATGGCTCATGGTAGTATCACTAGACTATCCATCCAGAAACTCAACTAATGGTCTGTGCATCCTGCTTTGAATCATGCCATGGCAGATGGTATAATTTGAATTCAATAAAAAAAAAAATCTGGAATTAAGAATGTACTGATGACCATGAAACCATTGCTGATTGTTGGAAAAATGCATTTGGCTCAAGGAAGGAACTCTGCCATTCTTACCTGGTCTGGCTTACATGTGACTCCAAATTCACAGCAATGTGGTTGACTCTCAACTGCCCTCTGAAAAGACCTACAAGCAGGAGGCTGGGAGAACGTAGCAAGCCAGGCAGCATCAGGAGGCGGAGAAATCAATGTTTTGGGTGTAACGTTTCAGTCCTGAAGAAGGGTTACACCCGAAACGTTGACCTCTCCATCTCCTGACGCTGCCTGGCTTGCTGTGTTCTTCCAACTTCCTGCTTGTCTACCTTGGATTCCCGTATCTGCATTTTTTTTTTGTCTCTGAAAAGGCCTAGCAAGCCATTCAGTTCAAGGGCAGCTAGGGACAGGTAATAAATACTGGCCAGCCAGAGACAACAATGACCTATAAGTGAATAAATGAAAGAAAGGTCTTGATGATCTGAATGATCTACTCTGCCCCTATGGCCTTAGTCGATCAGTATTGAAGGATTGAAGGCTGTGTGCTGAGATATTGGGCTGAAGAAGGTCAGTGAGAAATCCCTGCTACCGCACCTGCATTCTATCTTCGATATGTGTGGGACAGATAACTCACCAGCTGGCTAATGTCTTGGTAAAATATGTCCCAACAGCAACGGAAAACATGTTGAGAACAAAACAAACAAAAAACATAGTCTGGTTGCTAAAAGGCTTTGCTTTAGACTGACTGTGTGGAGTTTGCACATTCTCCCCGTGTCTGCGTGGGTTTCCTCCGGGTGCTCCGGTTTCCTCACACAGTCCAAAGATGTGCAGGCCAGGTGAATTGGCCATGCTAAATTGCCCGTAGTGTTAGGTAAGGGGTAAATATAGGGGTATGGATGGGTTGCGCTTCGGCGGGGCGGTGTGGGCTTGTTGGGCCGAAGGGCCTGTTTCCACACTGTAAGTAATCTAAGTAACCATAAGACCATCTGGCCTCGTGAAACTGGCTCACTCTCAAATGGGGTCATGGCTGATCTGATAATACTGAACTCCACCTTCCTGCCTTTTCCCCCATAATCCTTGATCCCCTTACAATTAAAGCAAGTGCTGCAGGTGCCTGAAAAGAGAACGCTGCAGAAACTCAGTTGATCAGGAAGCATCTGTGAAGAGAGAAACAAAGGTAGTGTTTTGAATGAAGTGATCCTTATTTTGAACTGTTCTGAAGAGTCAACCCAGACTCAACATGTTAACTCTTGATTTGTTGACTGATTAAAAGTCTGTCTGTCCCAGCCTTGAATATATCATAGAATCAGGTAGGTAAAAACAATGACTGCAGGTCCTGGAAACCAGAGTCTAGATTAGAGAGTTGCTGGAAAAGCACAGAAGTTCAGCCAGTATCCGAGAAGCAGTAAAATCGACGTTTCGGGCAAAAGCCCTTCATCAGGAATCTATATCATAGAATCATACAGTAGAGAACAAGCCCTTCAGACTATCAGGTCTGCACTGCCAAAAATACACTGGCCCCACTTTCCCTCACTAGGCCAATAGTGCTGAATATTATGACACTTCAATTGCTCATCCAGATTTGTTTTAACAGGTTTGTTTTGACTGGCGCCTTATGAACTGGCAAAGTTTGCTGTACCTTTGAAAGATTGTGAGGTTTTCCACTTCAGCTACACTCCCAGGCAGTCCATTCCAGACTTTCTGGGTGAAAAACATTTTCCTCAAAACCCCTTTACATCTCCTGCCTTTCATGTTAAAATTATGTCCCCTTCTTATTGATCTTTCATGTAAGGGGAGCAACTGATTAGATTACTTACAGTGTGGAAACAGGCCTTTCGGCCCAACAAGTCCACACTAACCCACCGAAGCACAACCCACCCAGACCCATTCCCCTACATTTACCCCTTCACCTAACACTACGGGCAATTTAGCATGGCCAATTCACCTAACATGCACATTTTTGGATTGTTGGAAGAAACCGGAGCACCCAGAGAAAACCCACGCAGACACGGGGAGAATGTGCAAACTCCACACAGAGAGTCACCTGAGGCTGGAATTGAACCCGGGTCTCTGGCGCTGTGAGGCAGCAGTGCTAACCACTGTGCCACCGTGCCGCCCACTACTTTCTGTTCACCCTATTCATGCCCCTCACAATCTTATACACCTCATCAGGTCCCCCCGTCAATCTTCTCTGCTCCAAAAAAAACCCAAGTTTATCCAGTCTCTCTCCAAAGCTGAAATGCCCCATCCCTGGCAACATCTTAGTGAGTCTCCTCTGCACCCCCTCCAGTGCAATCGTACCCTCCAAATGGGGTAGCGACCAGAACTGCACACAGTACTCCAGTTGTGGCCTAACCAAAATACTGTAAAGCTCCAATGTGACCTCCCTGCTCTTTAAATCCGTGCCACAGCTGCACTTTCCATATGGGCCTCCACTGATTTGCTCCTTTTATACCTGTTAACTTTCTCTCATTTCCATTTTATCCAATTCTGAATATTTCTAGACATACACGGTTCTCTGGGCTTTTTGCTCGTACATTTCAAAGGGAACATATTGAATCTGTACTCCCCAATACCTGTTTGAACACCTGTTTGAACACCTCCCATTGACCCAGCCCTCTATAGTAAAGAATTCCACAAGTTCACAATCCTCTGAGAGGAGGATCTTTCTCATCTCTGTCTATGTTGTGCAGCCCCTTGTTTTGAGACTACATGCTGTTATCCCAGACTTTCCAAAAAGGGAAAACAAACTTTCTACATCTAAGGTTGCCTCTCATACTTCTGAAATCCAATGAGGATAGGCCTAACATATTCAATCTTTCCTCATGAGAAAATCCCACCACATCCAGGATCGACTGGAAGCAGAGCCTAGGGGGAAGATCACCTGGAAGCAGAGCCTATTGGGGAAGACAGTAGAGCAACAATGGCAAGAGTTTCTGGGTGTCATTGAGGACATAGTACAGAGGTTCATCCTAAATAAAAGAAAGATTACCATCTTTGGGGGGGGGGGGAGTTGGGTGTAGCAAATTAGACATATAAAGTGGCCAAGAGCACTGGGAAATCAGAAGATTGGGAAGATTACAAAAACAAACTGAGGATAACAAAGAGAGAAATAAGGAAGGAGAGGATCAAATATGAAGGTAAGCTGGCCAGTAATATTAGAAATGATAGTAAAAGTTTCTTTCAATACATAAGAAACAAGCGAGAGACAAAATTAGAGATTGGGCCACTCCAATTTGACGCAGGAGGGCTAGTGATGGGAGGCAAGGAAATAGCTGAAAATTTTAATGTATAATTTGTGTCAGTCTTCACAGTGAAAGACATGAGTAATATTCCAACAATTATGGAGATTAAAGGGGCAGAGTTGAGTATGGTAGCCATTACAAAAGAGAAAGTACTTGAGAAGCTAAAAGCTCGAAAAATTGATAAATCTCCTGGCCCCGAGTTCTGAGGGAGGTGGCTAGGAAAATAGCAAAGGCGTTGATTGTGATCTTTCAAAAATCACTGGAGTCAGGGAAAATCCCAGATGATTGGAAAATTGCTGTTGTAACCCCCTTGTTCAAGAAGGGATCAAGACAAAAGATGGAAACTTATAGGCCAATTAGCCCAACCTTGGTTGTAGGTAAAATTCTAGAATCCATCGTTAAGAATGAGATTTCTAAATTCTTGAAAGTACAGAACCGGGTTAGAACAAGTCAGCATGGATTTAGTAGGGGGAGGTCATGCCTAACAAACCTGTTAGAATTCTTTGAAGTGATAACAAGTAGGTTAGACCAGGGAAACCCAGTGGATGTTATCTACTTAGACTTCGAAAAGGCCTTTGATAAGGTGTCTCACGGGAGGCTGCTGAATAAGTTGAGGACCCATAGTGTTTGAGGTGAGCTACTGGCATGGATTGAGGATTGGCTGTCTGACAGAAGGCAAAGAGTTGGGATAAAAGGTTCTTCTTCGGAATGGCAGCCGGTGATAAGTGGGGTCCCACAGGGTTTAGTGTTGGGGCCGCAGCTGTTCACTTTATATATTAATGATCTGAATGAAGAGATTGGGGGCATTCTGGCAAAGTTCGCCGATGATACGAAGTTAGGTGGACAGGCAGGTAGTATTGAGGAGGTGACGAGGCTACAGAAAGATTTAGACAGTTTAGGAGAGTGGTCCAAGAAATGGCTGATGAAGTTCAATGTGAGCAAATGCAAGGTCTTTCCCTTTGGAAAAATGAACACATGCATGGACTATTTTCTAAATGGTGAGAAAATTCATAAAGCCAAACGGATCTGGGAGTGCTAGTCCAGGATTCTCTAAAGGTTGACTTGCAGGTTGAGTCCGTGGTTAAGAAAGCAAATGTAATGTTGTCATTTACTTCAAGAGGGTTGGAATGTAAAAGCAGTGATGTGCTACTGAGACTTTATAAAGCTCTAATTAGGCCCCATTTAGAATATTGTGTCCAATATTGGGCCCCACACCTCAGGAATACATACTGGCACTGGAGCGTGTCCAATGGAGATTCACAAGGATGATCCCTGGAATGGTAGGCCCAACATACAATGAACGGCTGAGGATCCTGGGATTGTACTCATTACAGTTTAGAAGGTTGAGGGGAGAACCAATAGAAACTTACAAGATAATGTATGGCTTAGAAAGGGTGGACGTTGGGAATTTGTTTCCATTAGGCGGGGATACTAGGACCCGTGGGCATAGCCTTAGAATTAGAGGGGGTCAAATTAAAATGGAAATGAGGAGACATTTCTTCTGCCAGAGAGTGGCAGGCCTGTGGAATTGGTTGCCATGGAGCACAGTGGAGGCCAGGATGTTAAATGTCTTCAAGGCAAAGATTGATAGGTTCTTATTCTCACAAGGAATTAAGGGATATGGGGAGAGTGTGGGTAAATGGCATTGAAATGCCCATCAGCCATGATCGAATGGCGAAGTGGACCCGATGGGTCAAATGGCCTTACTTCCACTCCTATTTCAAATGGCCTTATAGACCTAGTGAACCTTATTGTGACTGCCTCCAATATCAGTACATCTTTCCTTCGATAAGAGCACCTCAACTGTTCTAGATGTTGTCTAATGTGTGCCGTGAATAGTTTTAGTAACGCTCTCGGTCAGATCCACCGACGTCAAGCCGGTGTTCTTCTCTGACCACTGCCTCCTGCTGGCCGACTGTCACCTACAGGATGAGCAGCGGACTGGTAAGGGAACGTGGAAGCTGAACTCAAAGCTGTTGACCTCTGGAAACATTGAGGAGCTTAAGAGGGACTACGCAGGTTGGAGAACCGTGAAGCCCTCTTTGAGTCCTCAGCGGACTGGTGGGAAGCATTAAAAGGGAACATCAAGAGGTTCTTCATCCTCAAAGGTGTTCAGGAGGCGAGAGAGAGACGGGGAAAACTGTCCCAGCTCCAGGAAAGTATGCAGAACCTGCTCCTGCTGCAGACGATGGGGGTGGATGTCACGGAGGACCTCAAGGAGGTGAAGGGCCAGCAAATCTCGCTCTTTGCCTCGGAGGCCTCCAAGATAATCTTCCGGTCCAGGGTCCGCTCCGTGGAGCAGGACGAGATGTGCTCACGTTTCTTCTTCCAGAAGGTGCACAAAGAGAGCTCTGTGCTCAGCAGCCTGAAGGAAGAAGATGGCTCGCTAACGTCATCTCAGGCTGACGTCATGAGGATCAGTAAATCCTTCTATACCAGTCTGCATGACGCGAAGCCGACCGACAGCGCGGCCTCCCAGTCGTTCCTGTCCTCCATCACGGAGGTCTTAGACGACAGGACACGGGAGAGGC
>NC_057746.1:1132368-1170737 GCF_004010195.1 Chiloscyllium plagiosum
GGTTCCCTGAGCAGACTGTCAAAGTCATTTGGCAGAATGCCTCATCGCCAGAACTTTCCAACAAGCACCAAGACATGGCTTGGCTGGTGGTGAGAAGGGCTCTGCCTGTGAGATCATTTATGCACACCCGGACTCTCAGCCGCACCGCACACTGCCCTCGAAGTGGCTGCGAGGGGGTCGAGACTGTCACACACCTCCTTCTGGAATGTGCCTATGCAGAGGAAGTCTGGAGAGGAATGCAGTGGTGTTTGTCGAGGTTCGTCCCGAGCAGTGCCGTGACGCGGGACTCCGTGCTCTACGGCCTGTTCCCCGGGACGCAGACCGAGACGAACATCAACTGTGCCTGGAGGATCATCAACTCGGTGAAGGACGCTCTCTGGGTGGTCCGAAACCTGCTGACCTTCCAGCTGAAGGAGTTGACCCCGACTGAGTGCTGCAGACTGGCACTTTCCAAGGTCCAGGACTACGTGTTGAGGGACGCGCTGAAGCTTGGGGCAGCTGCCGCCAAGGCGCTGTGGGGAAAGACAACTGTGTAAAGTCTGCCTGCCTAACGAGGAACAGGGGGCCCATGCAGTCATTTGGGCTCTGCTGACGCCTCAGCTAATTATATGGGCATATGATTGAAAAATGTACGGACCTGTATAAAAATGATAAATTCTGATCTCTGTATGTACATGTTTACATATGTATGGCATGACCAACTGTACAGACCATTAAATTATTTTATGAATAAAGTATATTTTTGAAATAAAAAAAAAGTTTTAGTAAGACTTCCCAACTTTATGTTCAATTCCCTTTGAAATAAAGTACAATGTTTCATTTGGCCTCCCTGTTACCTGCTGAACTTACATGCTATTTTGTAATTTATGCATGAGGACGCCCAAGTGACTGTGCCGCAACTTTCTCTGGTCTTCCTCAATGTAAATGATATTCAGTTCCACTATTCTTCCTGCTAAAATGCATAACTTCATATTTTCCTGCATGATGTTCCCGCATTACCATTTTGCCCACTCATTTAGCCTGTATATATCCCTTTCTAGAGGGATCCGATCCTTTAGCCGTTATTTTTCTGTATTCATTTTATTCACTTCATATTCAGATTGAGTGGTGTTAATGGGACCTGGTGTCAGTTGAAAGTTGGACTGCAGGTTGGTTCAACATTATCCATTTTGCCTCAGGGCTCAACCTGAATCTCTATCCCTTTATTATTATATTGCAGCCAGCTTCCTCTCCAACTGGTTCCTCTGGTTTTCAACAACCTGAACTTGTGATTTGAGCTGGAAATTCCCGAGAAGTGAAACCACAGTACCCATTCACCACATGGTGAACATTGCCGGGCCCGCTGTCAATATTCACCAATCACACGCTGCCTCTCGGCCGCATCATCTGTCTCCGGGTGAACTGAGTTGCTCCAGTGCTGAAAATTCTCAGTGGGTGCAGACTGACCCCTATAGGGCTGTGATGGAAGTGGGCAAAATATCCAAAATGACCGACAATTCAATGATCTGTCAACTGTATCTGCTGTTTTATTTTAATTCATTCACAGACCACACTGATAAGAACACCACGGCACAGGAAATCAATGCAGAAAAAGACCACGTGGTCTGTCCCACTGTTCAACATAATGATGCTGTACTCTTTAGTGTCGGATTAAAATCATAACCCGTCCTTTTCCAAAACACGACAGGTTGTCCCGCATTAATCAATGAGTGACTTCAATTACGTCGAGAGATTAAAGACGCTGGACCATTTTTCTTTAAGAACAGAAGGCTGACAGGAGATTTAATCGAGAACATTCAAAATTATGAGGGTTCTGGATAGAATCAATATAAAGAAAGTCTCTCAATTTGTGGAAAGTTCAAGAACAAGACAGCACAGACTTAACGAAATTACGAATGAAAGAATGCATAAAATCTTTTCACACGCTAAATAATTAAGGTGTAGAATGCACTAGATGAATGTACAATGTGAGCACTTTCAGTCATAGCTTTCAAAAGAAAACTGGGTACATATCCGTGGAGAAAAGTATTGGAGAGCTACAAGGGGAAGACCGGAGAGTGGGAATAAGCTGCTCCTGCAGAGAGCCATATGATGGGCCAAGTGGCCTCCTTCTTTACAAAAATGTTCTTAAACAGTATGAAACTAGAAAGAAAACAAATGAATCTCGAATACAGGGACCCTATCAGCCTTGATTGAGGTCAAACTGACTGGATCTGTTTGTGTTAAGAGTTACTAGAGAAGGTTGATGTAGTACAATCTGAAACTGATAATGCTTCCTTTTGCCACTGGCCTACACCCTCACCTTCACATTGTATCATTCCACTGTGTACATATTTCTGCTGCCCCCAATATGTGTGGGTGTACAATACTCGACTTAATGTAAAGAGGGAGCCCAATTCTGTTTAATCTGCCTAATATTGCCCACTACAACCTACGTGAAAATTTACATGTATTAGATCATGGATTCATGGAGAGTGAAAGTGATTCTATTTCATCTCAAGCACAAATAAAATCATGATTCGGAGATGCCGGTGTTGGACTGGCATCAGCTATTTTGGGAATGAAAATAATGATCTAGAGTTATATTTTGGCCATTCTTTACCATTTCAATATTTGGAGATGCCGGTGTTGGACTGGGGTGGACAAAGTTAAAAATCACACAACACCAGGTTATAGTCCAACAGGTTTAATTGGAAGTACGCTAGCTTTCAGAGCGCCGCTCCTTCATCAGGTGATTGTGGAGGACACAATTGTAAGGCACAGAATTTATAGCAAAAGTTTACAATTTGATGTAACTGAAATTATACATTGAAAAATACCTTGATTGTTTGTTGAGTCTTTCATCTGTTAGAATGACCATGATAGATTTTCTTTCATATGTAAATCACAAAACTTTTTTTTATAAGTTACATTCTCAGGTTAACTGTAACAATTGGTGCCAGCGCAGATAATATGTTGAAGATGTTAGCCCCCTGCGTTTCCAGTTTGTGCCAGATGAAAGACTCAACAAACAATCAAGGTATTTTTCAATGTATAATTTCAGTTACATCACACTGTAAATTTTTGCTATAAATTCTGTGCCTTACAATTGTGTCCTCCACAACCACCTGGTGAAGGAGCAGCGCTCCGAAAGCTAGTGCTTCCAATTAAACCTGCTGGACTATAGCCTGGTGTTGTGTGATTTTTAATTTTACCATTTCAATAATAGCCTTGCATTTTGTTGTTAACATTCTAATTTTTAACCACTATACATAAATTCTCCACAATTCCCTCATTTAATCAGATCACCCCTTATGTTTGGCACTGTTTCTATTCTGACCTTCTTCATAGTGTTTCAGATACTTTGACCATAGCATTAACATGATGAGAGGGCATCTGAGCAGCAGAAGTACTGGAATGATGGGGGTGGGTGGGGAATTGTGAGGGAAATCTGGAAGTCAAGTCATGAGCTTGATGCTGTAATTGCAATCAACTGAAACAATTAATGCTGGACTCCTGTTCAAGTTTCTCCAAGCTGTGCAGTGGACCTGATGCGTATCTGCATGAAATGGCCTGAGCTGCATTTAAAGGGACAGTGCACAAATGGAAACTGGAGGTGTTCAGAATAGATGGTGAACATGGAAAAAGCACAGCATCTCGACTGAGTGGTATCTCAGTGGAATTGCTGCTGAGTGCATTCAGGAAGAGAAGGAGGGACAGACCTTTCCTGAGTATTAGGGGATTCTGTAGTCAGAGGTACAGACAGACGTTTCTGAGGCCAGCAGAGAAAAATCAGAATGGTGTGTTGTTTCCCTGGTGCCAGGATCAAGGATGTCTCAGAGAGGGTGCAGAATGTTCTCACGGGGGAGAGGGACCAGCAGGAGGTCATTGTCCACATTGGAACCAAAGACTTGGAAGGCAAAAGATTGAGATTCTGAAGGGAGAGTACAGAGAGTTAGGCAGAAATGTAAAAAGGAGGTCCTCAAGGGTAGTAATATCTGGATTACTCCCAGTGCTATGAGCTAGTGAGGGCAGGAATAGGAGGATAGAGCAGATGAATGCACGGCTGAGGATCTGGTATAAGGGAGAAGGATTCACAATTTTGGATCATTGGAATCTCTTTTGGGGTAAAAGTGACCTGTACAAGAAGGACGGATTGCACCTAAATTGGAAGGGGACTAATATACTGGCAGGGAAATTTGCTAGAACTGCTTGGGAGGATTTAAATTAGTAAGGTGCTAAGCTTCAATCCACAACCTTCTAACCAGATCAGGACTATCAAGTCCCTTTATAAATTCAGACTCAGGTTAAATCCTTGCCCCTTCTCACTGCAGTTTGTGAGGTGTTTACCATCGCAATGTTTATGACACTCACTCAATTCTCAGTACCAGACATTTGCCCATGTCTCCACTCATCAACATCCCAATCCTGAATCAAAGTGAAGCGTATTCCCCATTGGCACCCTCATCAAACACAGCAGTTAAATATTCACCTTCATTCAACCACAGCTCTGCTTTATCACCACATGTGGGAGAAAAGAACACAAAACTCAGAAGAACATCAATAGTTCAGCTAACTAACAGAGAGGAGGGTCGCTGGAGTTAGACAACAGATCTGTGTCCCTCTCACTCTGAGAGAGAGAAAGGAGGCTCACAGGTAGCAGGTAGTGGAATTATGACTATCTATAAGGCACAGATGCTTATATTTCATCAATGTCAGAATTACGAAGAAACTGAATATGGTGTTTTACAGATTGTGCACTTTGTTACAATGAAATTATATTCCATTCTTTTTCTGTATCCAGGGCCTATGTATGTACAGGGAGAAATTGAGGACTACAGATGCTGGAGATCAGAGTCAAAAAATAGGTTCTGGAAAAGCAGAGCCTGTTTGGCAGCATCTGAGAAGCAGGAAAGTAGGCGTTTCAAGCACAAGCCCTGATGCTCAAAACGTCTTCTCTCCTGCTCCTCGGATGCTGCCTGACCAGCTGTGCTTTTCCAGGATCACAATTTTTGCCCTGCCCCCCACCCAGATATGTACAGATGTGTCACAGGTCAGTCATCTGAATGGTACCTCAGATGAATACACCCCTCTGAGCGTTCACCATCCTAGTTTTACAGCTATACTCCAGTAGAAATACTCACACATGCTGTTTATACTTCAGTCGCTGAGTTACTCATGGTTTATTCTGCTGATTTTCAATGTGATGCAAAGCAGGCGCTGAAGACAGCAATTATTTTAAGCTTCTGCTTGGCTACATGCAGAACCCTAGGGATTGTTATCAGGGGACGTGAGTGTTAGTGCAGAAGCAGAAACTGACCCAGGTACAAAAATGGTCCATATACTGTCTTTGACAGCAAAGAAGATGTCAGAGACTCGTTCATACGAGTGGGTTGGTGAATTAGAGAAACTTGAATATCTGCCATGGAGAGAGTGGCCACCTCCATGGAGATTTTATTGAAGCTCCCGATGACAGCCATACAGAGTTTGTATTCCAGCTGGTCTGCATCATTAAGGAGCGGCACGGTGGTTCAGTGGTTAGCACTGCTGCCTCACAGCACCAGGGTCACAGGTTTGATTCCAGCGCGGGTGACTGCCTGTATGGAGTTTGTACATTCTCCTCGTGTCTGCGTGGGTTTCCTCCGGGTGCTCCGGTTTCCTCCCACAATCCAAAGATTGGGTGAATTGGGTGAATTGGCCATGCTAAATTGCCTGTAGTATTAGGTGCATTAGTCAGAGGGAAATGTAGGGGAATGAGTCTGGGTGGGTTGCTCTTCGGAGGGTCAGTGTGGACTTGTTGGGCCAAAGGGCTTGTTTCCACACTGTTGGGAATCTAATCTAAAATATCTAATCTAAAACATGACAGCAGATATATTTCCTACAACCTTATATAACAGGTCCAGAACACATAGAATATTGAAAGGAGAGCTGGAATACACACGTCACAAAATTCCCAGTTTCATGCATTGCGCCTCACGCAATGCCCTAAATTAGTATTTGAAATACTGTCCACCCTCCTGTACATCTCACCCTCCTATTTTTCTTTGCCTATTTCCTCCAATGTCCCCCTCCTGCTGTAACTTCATTCGGTTGGAATCTCATGTCTAGGTGTACCTGATGCTGCTTTGGGTTGCTCTCCTGTGCTTCTTATTTTAAAAATCTTGACCCCCTGCCTGACGGTGATGTTAGTGTGAGGGAGATAGCAGGCCATGAGCTTACAGACTGTGACGGAATACAATTCTGTTGCTGCTGAGATGGTGCCACGTGTCGTCCTGTTGATCTTCAGCTGATGGTGGGGAGAAGTGCAGGGAACATGAATTTCAAAGGAAAAGTCAAAGAAACAAGTTGATTAATTAAATAAATGATTATTTCATTAAAATGTCCATTGAAAAGTATCAAAGCACTGAGCTAACTGGTAAAAACTCTTTGAAAACCTTTTCAACTAAGGCAGACCTAGAGAGAGAGAGACAGGCTATGCCTCCAGCAAGGTTTGATCTCATGGAATACAGGGAGAATGAGTCATTTGGATACAGAACTGGCTCAAAGGTAGAAGACTGAGCCTGGTGGTGGAAGATTGCTTTTCAGACTGGAGGCCTGTGACCAATAGTGTGCCACAAGGATCAGTGCTGGGTCAACTGCTTTTCAGCATTTATATAAATGATTTGGAGGTACAGTTGGTAAATTTGTAGATGACTCCAAAATTGGAGGTGTAGTGGACAGCAAAGAAGGTTACCTCAGATTAAAATGGGATCTTGACCAGATGGGCCAATGGGCTGAGGAGTGGCAGATGGAGTTTAATTTAGATAAATACGCGGTGCTGCACTTTTGAAAAGTAAATCAGAGCAGGACTTATAGATTTAATGGTAAGGTCCTAGGGAGTGTTGCTGAACAAAGAAACCTTGGAGTGCAGGTTCATAGTTCCTTGAAAGTAGAGTCGCAGGTAAATAGGAAAGTGAAGAAGGTGTTTGGCGTGCTTTCCTTTATTGGTCAGAGTATTGAGTACAGGAGTTGGGAGGACATGTTGCGGCTGTACAGGACATTGGTTGAGCCACTGTTGCAATATTGCGTGCAATTCTGGTCTCCTTCCTATTGGAAAGATGTTGAAAGGGTTCAGAAAAGATTTACAAGGACGTTGCCTGGGTGGAAGAGTTTGAGCTATAGGGAGAGGCTGAACAGGCTGGGGCTGTTTTCCCTGAAGCATTGGGGGCTGAGGGGTGACTTTATAGATGTTTGTAAAATCATGAGGGGCATGGATAAGATAAACAGACAAGGTCTTTTCCATGGGGTGCTGGGAGTCCAGAACTGGAGGGCATAGTTTTAGGGTCAGAGGAGAATGATATAAAATGGACATAAGAGCCAACTTTATCACACAGAGGATGATGCATGTATGGAATGAGCTGACAGAGGAAGTGGTACAATTACAGTATTCATCATGGGTATATGAATAGGAAGGGTTTAGAGGGATATGGGCCAAGTGCTGGTGAATGGGACTAGATTGGGTTGGGATATCTGGTCGGCATGGATGAGTTGGACCAAAAAGGTCTGTTTCTGTGCTATACATCTCTATGACTCTGTGACTCCAGTCAACTCACTCATGCACCCTCTCTGTCCCTCACCCTCTCATAAACATATGAAATACAATTAGAAATATACCATATGGCCCTTATGTTCATTCAATCAGATCATGGTTCATCTATATGTGCTTTCAGTTCCCTAAGCTCAACTATTCCAATAACCCGGATTGCCCAGCCTTCCAAGAATCTGTCTACCTCTGTCTTAAAAATATCCCATTAACCCATCTCCATCATCTTCTGAAGCACAGATTCTAAAGGTGTACAACCCTCTGAAAGAGCAACTCTTAAATGTAAAACCGTGTCTCCCAGTCCTGGACTGACTCCCCATCAGAAAACATCATTACCAGATCCACCTTCTCAAGAATCTTTAACATTTCATTTAACTCCTCCCAGCTCTCTTAAACTCCAATTGAAACAAAATCAAAAACTGTCATGCTGGAAAAGCACAACTGGTCAGGCAGCATCCAAGGAGCACGAGAGTCGACATTTCCAGCATCTGCAGTCCTCACTTTCTTCCAATTGTCCAACCTATTATCAGAAAACAACTCACTCATTCCAGGTATCAGCCATATAAATCTTCTCTGAACGGCCTCAAACACATTTACATCCTTCCTTAAGTGAGGAGGTGAAAACTGTACACTGTATTTAAGATGTGGTCTCACTAATGCCCTATACAACTGAAGCATAATATCCTTATTTTTATGTTCAATTCCTCTCATAATAATGAATAGTATACCATTAGCCTTAGGGTTACATGCTATACCTGTGTACTGATATTTTGTGACTCATGAACCTCTACAATTCAGAATTCTGCTGTCACTCTTCATTGAAGTAATGCTCTTCTTGCTAAAGTGATCAACTTTATTTTTTGCCACATTATATCCATTTGCCACTGTTTTGTCCACACACTCAATATATCCATATCTATCTACAAACTCCTTGTCGTCTTCACAGCATACCTTCCTATTTATCTTGATGTCATCTCTGATTTAGTTTCTATGCCTTCAGTCCCATCATTTAATTCATTGATGTAAATTATAAAAAGTTGAGAACCCAGCACAGAACCATATGACACTCCACTGATCTATTTCTGCCAAAGACCCATTGATGCAAACTGCCTGATTACAACCACCCAGCCAAATTTCTCTCCATACCAATATGTCATCATGAGCTTTCATTTTCCATAATAACTTTTAATGAGGCACCTTATCAAATGCCTTCTAGAAATCCAAGTACGGTTAGCAGGTTACAGCTGAGCAGGTGCTGCTTAACAGCACTGTTGATGACACCTTCCATCACTTTACTGATGCTGGAGAGTAGACTGATGGGGAGTAATTGGACGAGTTGCTTTTTGTGTGTAGGCTAACCTTGGCAATTTTCCATGTTGTCGGGCAGATGCCAGTGGGTAACTGTACTGGAACAGCTTGGCTATAGAAAGCAGCAAGTACTGGAGCACAAGTCTTCTGCAATATTTCCAGAATGTTGTCAAGCCCATAGCCTTTACAAAGTCCAATGTGATAGGGTTAGGTTAGGATTAGGGTTAAACCTAACCCCAATCCAAATGTTTCTCCATATCACATGGAGTGAATCAAATTGGCTAAAGGCTGGCATCTGTGAGGAGGCCAAGTCTGGAGGAGGCAAAGATGGATCATCCATTCTGGCAAAAATTGCTATAAATGCTTTAGCCTTACCTTTTGCACTGATGTATTAGGCTTTTCCATCATTGAGGATGGGGATATTTGTGGAGCCTTCTCCTCCAGTGAGTCTATCACCATTCACTCCTGGATGGAGCAGGACAGCAGAGCTTAGATCTGATCTGTGAGAGCTAAGTGACCTACAACTATTTATCACTTGCTGCTCATGCTGTTTGGCACACAGATCGTCTTGTTTTGTAAATTCACAAGATTGACACCTCATTTTTAGGTATACCTGGTGCTGCTCTTGACATGCCCTCCTGCACTCTTCTTTGACCAGGGTTGATCCTGTGGTTTGATGGTAATGATTGAGTGGGGGACATACGAGGCCATGAGGTTACAGATTGTGTTGGAGTACAATTCTGCTGCTGTTGATGACCCACAGTGCCTCATGGATGCCCAGTCTTGAGTTGCTAAATATGTTCTAAGTCTGTCCCATTTAGCACAGTGATAGTGCCGCGCAACACAATGTCAAGGACTGTGCGATGGTCACTCTTATCAATACTGCCATGGACTGATGCATCTGCAGACAGCAGATTGATAAAGATGAGGTTAAATAGGCCTCTTCCTCTTGTTGGGTTCCCTCACCAACTGCCACCACACATTCTAGCAGGTGCATCCTTTATGACGTGACTCGCTCAATCAGTAGTGCCGCTGCCAAGCCACTCTTGGTGGTCGACATTGAAATCCCCCACCTAGAGTGCATTCTACACCCTTGCCACACTTAATGTTTCCTCCAAGTGCTGTTTAACATAGAGGGGTGATTGATACATCACTTAAGGAAGGGCAGTACCTGGTAATCAGCAGGAGGGTTCCTTGCCCATGTTTAATCTGATGCCACGAAAATAATGGTGTCAGGAGCCAATGCTGAGGATTCCCTAGGCAACTCCCTCTTGACTATATACCACAGTGCTGCCACCTGTGTTGAGTTTGTCTGATGGTGGGACAGGACATATCGAGGGATGGTGATGGTAGTGTCTAGGACATTGTAAAGTATGGCTCAGTGAGTATTAATATGCCAAGGTTGAGGTGAGATGAGAGAGTAAATGCCCTTGCTTTCAAGGTCACAATGACTGCATGTGACATCAAGGAACCAGCGTAATACTGGAAAAAATTGAAGCAGTCAATGCCCCAATACAGCCAAATCCAGAGCGATATCACATGAACTAAGGTTACTATTTCGGAATATGGCATCAAGGAGCTGTAGGAAATCTGGAATCAATGGGTAGCAAGAGAAACTCTCCACTGGTTGAAGTCATACCTGACACAAAGGAAGATGGGTTTTGATTTATTTGTTTATGTGATTTGGGTGTTATTTGGCTAGGCCAGCATTTATTGCCCATCACTAACTGTCCAGAGGGCAGTTACCAGTCATTCACATTGCTGTGGGACTGGTTATCACATGTAGGCCAGGTTGGATAAGGACAGTAGCTTCTTTCAAGTGTTGTTAAAGGAGTCAGTCATCTCAGCTCCAGGAAATCTCTGCAAGAGTTCCTCTGGATAGTGTCCTTGGCCTAATCATCTTCAACTGTTTCATCAATGACCTTCCCTCCATCAGAAGGTCAGAAGTGGAATGTTTGCCGATGATTGCACAATGTTCAGCCCATTTGCCACTCCTCAGATACTCCTCAGAACCAGTCCATGTTCAAATGTAATCCTGGACAACATCTGAACTTGGGCCGACAAATGACAAGTAAAATTCAGAGTATACAAGTGCCAGTCATTGACCAGCACCAACAAGAGAAAATCTAATTATCGCCCTTTGACATACAGTGGTATTATCGTGGGGGGTTTCAATTAACTGGAAACCGAACTACACTAGCCAGTAAATACTGTGACTACAAGAACAGGTCAGAGGTTGGAGATCCTACAGCAAGTAACTTGTCTCCTGACTCCCTAAACCCTGTCCACCATCTACAAGACACAAGTCAGGAGTGTGATGGTGTGCTCCCCAGCTGACTAGTTGATTGCTGCTCAAAGAACACTCAAGAAGCATGACACTATCCTGGACAAAAGCGGCCCGCTTGATTAGAACCTAACTACATTTACTACCCGCCATCATCAACACTCAATAGCAACAATGTATATTATCTACACAATGCAGAAATTCACCAAAGTTCCTTAGTCAGCACCTTCCAAATCCATGGCCATGGCAGCAGACACATGGGAACATTAACATCAGCAAACTACAGATGGAAGGTGGAAGACCTTGAAAAGTGCTGCACTGAGAACAACCTAACTCTCAATGCCAGCAAAACCAAGGAACTCATTATTGACTTTCGGTGGGATGTTACTCATGCCCCCCTACACATTAACAGCACAGATGTGGAACGAGTGGAGAGTGTCAAGCTCCTGGGAGTGGTCATCAACAACAAGCTTTCTTGGACTCTTCATGTGGACACACTGGTTACAAAGCCCCAACAATGTCTCTTCTTCCTCAGGCAGCTGAGGGAATTTGGCATGACGGCGAATACCCTTGCCAACTTTTATAGGTGTGCCACCAAGAGCATTCTGTCTGGATGTATCACGACCTGGTATGGCAACTGTACCATTCAAGATCGGAGACTGTTACAGAGAGTGGTGAACTCAGCCCGGACAATCACAAAGGCCAACCTCCCATCTGTAGAATCCATCTACCAGGCCCGCTGTCAAGGAAAGGCCGCCAGCATTCTCAAACATCCATCCCACCCCGGCAATGTTTTTCTACAACCTCTACCATCGGGGAGAAGGTACAGAAGCTTGAACTCATGCATCAGGCGGTTTTTTAACAGTTTCTACCCTACTGTTGTTAGAATACTGAATGGACTCACTAACTCTTAACACTCACCCGTACCTGTGTTTTTGTTTTTGTAATTGTTTTACCTGTTATTTGCTTATGTATGCTATTTAACTTTGTGATCTGCATGTATTGCTCGCAAGACAAAACTTTTCACCGTACCCCGATACATGTGACAATAAATTAAATTCAAGTTCCTCTTCAAGACACTCACCATACTGACTTGGAAATATATCGCCGCTCCTTCATCGTCAAAATCCTGGAATTCCCTCCCTGACAGTACTGTGGGATTACCTGCAGCACATGAACTGCCATGGTTCAAAGGGTCAGTTCACACCATCTTTACAAGGTAATAAATACTGACCCAGACTACAGCCCACAGTCGTGAATTTTCTTTTTCAGATATCTGCAGCAAGTCTCAAACACCCCTTCAAGTGCTGCAGGCAGCTTTTCAGAATTTTTAGATTTTCATAACCTCTGTGTGCAGCCAAAGAACAGTATGGTTCATGCTCACTGCTTATAGCAACCATTTAAAATAACTTTGCTGTGCTGGATGCAAAGCAGTGTCCGGGTGCAGGTAAACACCATCATTGTGGGTGGCACGGTGGCACAGTGGTTAGCACTGCTGCCTCACAGCGCCGGAGACCCAAGTTCAATTCCCGCCTCAGGCGACTGACTGTGTGGAGTTTGCACATTCTCCCCGTGTCTGCGTGGGTTTCCTCCGGGTGCTCCAGTTTCCTCCCACAGTCCAAAGATGTGCAGGCCAGGTGAATTGGCCATGCTAAATTACCCGTAGTGTTAGGTAAAGGGTAAATGTAGGTGTATGGGTGGGTTGCGCTTCGGCGGGGCGGTGTGGACTTGTTGGGCCGAAGGGCCTGTTTCCACACTGTAAGTAATCTAAGTAACCATAAGACCATCTGGCTTCGTGAAACTGGCTCATTCTCAAATGGGGTCATGGCTGATCTGATAATACGAGACCCGGGTTCAATTCCCGCCTCAGACGACTGACTGTGTGGAGTTTGCACATTCTCCCCGTGTCTGCGTGGGTTTCCTCCGGGTGCTCCAGTTTCCTCCCACAGTCCAAAGATGTGCAGGCCAGGTGAATTGGCCATGCTAAATTACCCGTAGTGTTAGGTAAAGGGTAAATGTAGGTGTATGGGTGGGTTGCGCTTCGGCGGGGCGGTGTGGACTTGTTGGGCCGAAGGGCCTGTTTCCACACTGTAAGTAATCTAAGTAACCATAAGACCATCTGGCTTCGTGAAACTGGCTCATTCTCAAATGGGGTCATGGCTGATCTGATAATACTCAACTCCACCTTCCTGCCTTTTCCCCCATAATCCTTGATCCCGTTATAATTAAAGCAAGTGCTGCAGGTGCCTGAAAAGAGAACGCTGCAGAAACTCAGTTGATCAGGAAGCATCTGTGAAGAGAGAAACAAAGGTAGTGTTTTGAGTAGTATTTTGAACTGTTCTGAAGAGTCAACCCAGACTCAAAATGTTAACTCTTGATTTGTTGACTGATTAAAAGTCTGTCTGTCTCAGCTTTGAATATATCATAGAGTCATACAGTAGAAACAAGCCCTTCAAACTATCAGGTCTGCACTGCCAAAATTACACTGGTCCCACTTTCCCTCACTAGGCCAATAGTGCTGAATATTATGACACTTCAATTGCTCATCCAGGTTTTAACTGGTTTGTTTTAACTGGCACCTTATGAACTGGCAAAGTTTGCTGTACCTTTGAAAGATTGTGAGGTTTTCACTTCAGCTACCCGCACCCCCCAGGCAGTGCATTCCAGACCCCCACCACCCTCTGGGTGAAAAACATTTTCCTCCAATCCTTGTTACATCTCCTGCCTTTTATGTTAAGATTATGCCTCCCTTGTTATTGATCTTTTGACTAAGGGGAGCAGCTGCTTTCTGTTCACCATATCCATGCCCCTCATAATTTTACACATCTCAATTAAGATCCCCCATCATTCTTCTCTGCTCCAAAGAAAACAACCTGAGTTTACCCAGTCTCTCTTCAAAGCTAAAATGCTCCATCCCGGGCAACATCTTAGTGAGTCTCCTCTGCACCCCCTCCAGTGCTCTCGTATCCTCACAATAGGGTAGCACCAGAACTGCACACAGTATCCAGTTGTGGCCTAACCAAAATAGTGTAAAGCTCCAATGTAACCTTCCTATACATAATCCATGCCATGGTTGCACTTTCTATATGGGCCTCCATTGATTTGCTTGTTTTATACCTGTTGTATATCTCTGTTTTCCATTTCATTCAGCTCTAAATATTTCTAAACATACATGATTCTCTAGGCATTTTGCTCGCACATTTCACCCAAAAGGGAACATACTGAACCAGTACTTCCTGACTCACGTTTTGAACCCCTCCCATTGACCCAGCCCTCTATAGTCTTCTGTGGTAAAGGATTGGACAGATTCATGCTCTCTGAGAAGAGGTTCTTTCTCATCTCTGTCTTAAATGTGAGACCCCTTATTTTGAAATTATATGTTCTCACCCTAAGCTCTCCAAAAAGGGGAAACAAACTTCCTACATCTACCCTGTCAATCCCTCTCAGAATCTTATATGTTTTAATGAGTTTAGCCCTCATTCTTCTAAACTCCAATGAGGATAGGCCCAATAGTACTCAACCTCTAGTCATCAGAAAATCCATGGAATCAATCTAGCCAACCTTCTCTTGACTGCCTCCAACATCAGTACATCTTTCCTTTGATAAGGGCAACTCAACTGTTCATGGTATCCTAGGCGTTGTCTAATTCATGCCTTGAACAGTTTTAACAAGACTGCCTATCTTCCTGAAGAAGGGCTTATGACCGAAACATCGATTCTCCTGTTCCTTTGATGCTGCCTGACCTGCTGCGCTTTTCCAGCAAAACATTTTTCAGCTCTGATCTCCAGCATCTGCAGTCCTCACTTTCTCCTGCCTATCTTCATATTCAATTTCTTTGAAATAAAGTACAATGTTCCATTTGTCTTCCCTATTACCTACTGCTTTGCATGCTACTTTGTAATTTATGCATGCAGGTTCCATGACTCTGTGCTGCAACCTCCTCCAATCTTTTCTCGGTGTAAATAATATTCATTCGCTCTATTCTTCCTGCAAAACTGCATAACTTCACATTTTCCTGCATTAGGGTCCTCCATTACCATTTAGCCTACTCATTTAACTCTTTATCTCTCTGTAGAGGGATGCCTGTTTTGGGGTCATATGCATTTTGAACAGTTTTTTTTGTTTATTCATTTTGTTCACTTGATGTTCAGATTGAGTGGTGTTAATGGGACCTGGTGTCAGTTGAAAGTTGGACTGCAGGTTGGTTCAACATTATTTTGCCTCAGGGCTCAACCTGAATCTCTATCCCTTTATTATTGTATTGCAGCCAGCTTCCTCTCCAACTGGTTCCTCTGGTTTTGAACAACCTGAACTTGTGATTTGAGCTGGAAATTCCCGAGAAGTGAAAGCACGCCCTCAGTCACTGTACCCATTCACCACATGGTGAACATTGCCGGGCCCGCTGTCAATATTCACCAATCACACGCTGTCTCTCGGCCGCATCATCTGTCTCCGGGTGAACTGAGCTGCTCCAGTGCTGAAAACTCTCAGTGGGTGCAGACTGACCCCTATAGGGCTGTGATGGAAGTGCGCAAAATATCAGACAATTCGCTGTTCTGTCAAGTTTTATTTTAGTCCCTTCACAGACTACACTGATCAAAATATAAGAGCACAAGAAATCTTCAGAACATGACTTGCCTCACTGTTCAATATAATTGTGTTGTACTCCTTAGTATAGCCATGATGGTGCTGGTGTTGGACTGGGTTGGACAATCTTAAAAAAAAGTCACACAACACAAGACTGTAGTTGTAGTCCAATAGGTTTGTTTGGAAGTACAAGCTTTTCGAGCACTGCTCCTTTGTCAGGTAGCTCATGAGGCAGGATCATAGGTCACAGATCCTGCTCCACTAGCTACCTGATGAAGGAGCAGCGCTGTGCAAGCTAGTACCTCCAAATAAGTTGAAACTTTATTGCTGGAACAGCACAGCAGGTCAGGCAGCATCCAGGGAACAGGAGATTCGACGTTTCGGGCACAGGCCCTTCTTCAGGAAGAAGGGCCTGTGCTCGAAACGTCGAATCTCCTGTTCCCTGGATGCTGCCTGACCTACTGTGCTGTTCCAGCAATAAAGTTTCAACTTTGATCTCCAGCATCTGCAGACCTCACTTTCTACCTCCAAATAAACCTGGCGTTGTGCGATTTTTAACTTTGTCCTTAGTGTAGAATTAAAAACAATAGTCTGGCATTCCCAGCTGTCCAGCATTAACCAGTGAGTGACTTCAATTACATGGAGAGATTGGAAAAGCAGGAGCATTTCCCTTGAGGAACAGAGGTTAACAGATCTAATTGAGGCATTCAAAATTATGAAGATTCTGGATAGAATCAATGGAAAGAAATTCTCTGGAAAGTTTCAGAACAAACCAGCACAGACTTAAGGAAATTATAAACGAAAGAATGTTTAAAATCTTTTCACACACTGAGTGGTTAAGGTGGACAAGTGTGTGATGTGGGCAGTTTCAGTCATAGCTTCCAAACGAAAACAGGATATATATCTGTGGAGAAAAGTATTGCAGGGTTACAGGGGAAGACAGTAGAATAAGCAAGCTGCTCTTGCAGACAGCCAGTACACACATGATGGGCCATGTAGTCTCCTTCTTTACACAAATATTCTGAAACACTATGGAACTGGAAGGAAAACAGAAGAAATCCAGAGCATAGGGTCTTTGTGGCCTTTAGCTGAGGTCAAACTGATTGGATCTGCCTGTGTAAAGAGTCAGTAGGGAAGTTTGGATAGCACAATCTGAACTGATGATGCTTTCCTTTGTCACTGGATTATGCCCATACCTTCACGCTATATCATTCCATTGGGTATATATTTCTGCTGCCCCCAGTATATGTGGGTACACTGTACTCAACTTACTGCAAAGAGGGAACCCAACTTTAATTTTCCCAATTTTGACCACTACAATCTAAGTGAAAATTTATATGGATTAGATCATGGATTCATGGGGCACAGGGAGTGAGAGTGAGTCTATTTCACCTCAGGCACATATAAAGTCAGCATATTAGCCATGAAAATAATGATCTACAGTTATATTTTTGAGCATCCTTAATCCATTTTGTCGGTATCACTAATTTTAAACACAATTACAAAAATCCTCCACAATTCCCTCATTTAATCAAATTACCTCCTATGTTTGGCACTGTTTCTACTGTGACCTTCTTCATAATGCTACAGGTGCTTTGACCATGAGATTAAGGTGATGTTTGGGCACTTCAGCAGCAGAAGTACTGGAATGATGGGGGTGCATGTGGAATGTGAGGGAAATTTGGATGTCAAGTTCATGAGTTTGAAGCTTCAATTGCAATCAACTGAAACAATTAATGCTGAATTCTTGTTCTGGCTTCTCCAAGCTGTGCAGTGAACCTTATATGTACCTGCATGAAATTGCCTGAGCTGCATTTAAAGTGACAGTGCACAAATGGAAATTGGAGGTGTGCAGAATAGATGGTGAACATGAAAAAAGCACAGCATCCAGGCTGAGTGACATCTCAGTGGAATTACTGCAGAGTACAATTAGGAAGAGGAGGAAAGAAAAAACCTTTCCTGAGTAATAGGAAGAAGAAAGCTGCTCCTCTCATTGAGAAGCTGTGTGTAGGTAGCTAAGTTGATCATCATCAGAATGCTGTGCCAAGCTCTTCAATCCAGATCAGGAAGTGGTTTGACATTCTAACTGAATCAGCACTATCGAGTACATCTGTAAGTTCACACTCGGGTTGTGGATCTCAAATCTGAATACAGGCTGTTGTCAGGAACAACCATTTAATACATGCTCTTACTAACATAGGCAGCAACAAAATGGTTTCTTAATGCAAGTAACTTGACAAAATGGCTTCCAGGCTGCAAATTGATAATTCTGCTTAAAAGCTGCATGAAATAGCTTTTCACTCTGCGAAAAGCTGCATTCCTAAACTGACCATAATGTGCTCCAATAAAGATTAGCAGACAATGCTTCCTTTGCAGCATAGAAATAACTAGGCTAGATAAGACATTACTAGCCATCCTAACTGACCTTGCAAGTGCAGGTGGAGAAAATAGTTCCGGGAGATAAAGGTGCTTGGATGTGTAAAAACAAGGTTGGTTCCCAGGAAATATCATTGGGCTAAGTTGCTGTCAATAATGTCATTTTATTAAATTTGATTAGTAATTGTTTGAATCTGCTCTGTAACTATGGCTATACTTCTTTTCAAAAAAGATATAAAAATGTCTTTGTTTTAAGCCATGTGTGCAGTTTCTCCTAGGGACACAGAAGTGTTTAACCCCGGTGTTACTGGACAACCTGTGCCCAGCCAAGATTCAATAAAGTGTGAAATTTTACAGAACCAGACCGAATTGCTAGTGTTTATTGAGGATCAGAGAGACCCCCTCCACCACCACCCGCTAGGGGTCCACATCTTCAGGGTGAAATCCTTGACCCCTCTCAGCACAGCTTGTGAAGTGTTTACCATCGCATTGTTTATGACACCCTTTCAATTCTCAGCAGGACTCAACTGTCACCTCCTGTCTGGTTCATTACCCAGATATTTGGTAATGTTTCCATTGATAAACATCCCAATTCTGATTCAATGTGAAGCACATGCAACATTGGCACCCTCACCAAACACAGCAGTTAAATATTCACTTTTGTTCACCCACAGAACTGGTTCATCACCACATGTGGGAGAAAAAAAAGAGTGCAAAACACAGAAGATGGACCAACACCAATAGTTCGCTTAACTGACAGAGAGGACGGTCTCTGGAGTTAGACAGCAGATCTGTGTGCCTTGCAGTCAGTTCACAGGGAGCAGGTGGTGGAATTATAAATATCTATGAGGAGCAGATGCTTACATTTCATTAATGATGGAATTCTGAGGAAACTGAATTTGGTTATTTACAGATTGTGCACTTTGTTACAACTAAATTATATTCCATTCTTTTTTTCTGTATCCAAGGCCTTCATTGTATGGATGTGTCGCAGATCAGTCGTGTGAATGGTACTCAAAAGGGACTGTTCACTATCACAGTTCTTTAGCTATACTCCCAACAGGATTATTCACACATATATATGCTGTTTATACTCCAGTTACCTGTGGTTTAACCTGCTGGTTCTCAAAGTGACACCTAGCAGACCCTGAAGACAGCCCTGAAGCTCTGCCTGGCTGGATGCAGACACTGAACCCTGAGGACTGTTATCGAGGAGGTGAATGTTTTTTTTTATTTCAAAAATATACTTTATTCATAAATACTTTGATCTATACAACTGGACATGTCATACATATGTACACATTCCATTACTTTGCGTATCGAAACAGAGTAATCATTCTTAGTTACAGGTTGGTGCAATTACATTGACCTGAGACGCCAGCAGAGCCCAAATGACTGCATGGACCCCCTGTTCTTCGTTAGACAGGCAGACTCTCAAGGACACTACGTGCTGACCACTTCCTGATGGACTTGTGGTAAAAGGTGTTTTTCTTCATAAATTTCTCCATGAAGGCCAGGTAATACGGAACGGTCCAACTACTCGGAGCGTTCCGCGGCAGCGAGGCCAGGCCCATCCTTCGCAACACCGGGGACAGGTAAAACCTCAGTACGTAGTGACACTTGTTGTTTGCGTACCGGGGATCCACGCACAGCTTGATGCAGCCGCACACAAAGATGGCCATCAGGGTGAGGGTGGCATTGGGCGTGTTTTTTCCCCCATTGCACCGGTCTTTGTACATTATGTCTCTTCGGACCCGGTCCATCTTTGATCTCCACACGAAGTGGAAGATGGCCCGGATGACTGCGGCAGCACAGGTTCTGGGGATAGGCCAGACCTGTGCCACGTATAACAATACTGAGAGTACCTCACACCTGATGACCAGGTTTTTTCCCACGATGGAGAGCGACCGTTGTTCCCATCTGCCTAGTTTCTGTCTCACCTTCCTGATCCGCTCCTCCCAGGTGTTGGCGCATGCCCCACCCCCCCCACCGAACCAAATACCCAGCACCTTCAGGTGGTCAGTCCTGACGGTGAAGGGGATAGAGGATTGGTCAGCCCAGTTCCCGAAGAGCATGGCATTGCTCTTGCCTCGGTTTACCTTAGCCCCTGAGGCCCGTTCAAACTGGTCACATATGCACATGAGTCTGCGCACGGACAGCGGATCCGAGTAGAAAACGGCGACGTCATCCATGTACAGGGAGGCCTTAACCTGCAGACCCCTGCTGCCAGGAATAGTCACCCCTCTCAGGCTCGCATCCTTCCTGATGGACTCGGCAAATGGCTCTATGCAGCACACAAACAAGGCAGGAGAGAGAGGGCGGCCCTGCCTGACTCCAGATCTGACTGGGAAGCTATCTGATTCCCACCCGTTGATTGAGACTGCACTGACAATGTTGGTGTAGAGCAGTCTGATCCAATTGCCGGTTCCCTCCCCGAAGCCCATTTTGGAGAGAACATCTCTCATATACCTGTGTGATATCCTGTCAAAGGCTTTCTCCTGGTCCAGGCTGACCAGGCAGGTGTCCACCCCCCTGTCCTGCACGTAGGCGATCGTATCCCTGAGGAGTGTGAGACTGTCAGCGATCTTTCTGCTCGGTACAGCACAGGTTTGGTCAGGGTGAATCACCAATCCCAGAGCAGACCTGACCCGGTTGGCGATGGCCTTTGACAAGATTTTGTAATCCGCATTCAGTATTGAGATTGGTCTCCAATTTCTAATTTCCTCCCTCTCCCCCTTCCGCTTGTAGATGAGGGTGATGATGCCTTTCCGCATGGATTCACTCATGGGGAGGTGAATGTTTTTTTTTATTTTAAAAATATACTTTATTCATAAAATAATTTGATGGTCTGTACAGTTGGTCATGCCATACATATATAAACATGTACATACAGAGATCAGAATTTATCATTTTTATACAGGTCTGTACATTTTTCAATCATATGCCCATATAATTAGCTGAGATGCCAGCAGAGCCCAAATGACTGCATGGGCCCCCTGTTCTTCGTTAGGCAGGCAGACTTTACACAGTGGTCTTTCCCCACCGCGCTTGGCGGCAGCTGCCCCAAGCTTCAGCATGTCCCTAAACACGTAGTCCTGGACCTTGGAATGTGCCAGTCTGCAACACTCAGTCGGGGTCAACTCCTTCAACTGGAAGATCAACAGGTTTCGGACCACCCAGAGAGCGTCCTTCACCGAGTTGATGATCCTCCAGGCACAGTTGATGTTCGACTCGGTGTGCGTCCCGGGGAACTGGCCGTAGAGCACGGAGTCCCGCGTCACGGTGCTGCCCAGGATGAACCTCGACAAACACCACTGCATTCCTCTCCAGACGTCCTCTGCGTGGGCACATTCCAGAAGGAGGTGTGTGACAGTCTCGTCCCCTCCGCAGCCGCTTCGAGGGCAGCGTGCGGTGCGGCTGAGAGTCCGGGCGTGCATCAAGGATCTCACAGGCAGAGCCCTTCTCACCACCAGCCAAGCCATGTCTTGGTGCTTGTTGGAAAGTTCTGGCGATGAGGCATTCTGCCAAATGGCTTTGACAGGGGAGGTGAATGTTAGTGCAGAAGCAGAAACTGAAGCAGGTACAAAAAATGACCCAAATACTGTCCATCACAGAAAAGAAGTGTTGGAGCACCACCGCTGTTTGGCTTATAAAATTTGAAAAGAAAGGAGTGCCAGTGGAAGTGTTCACTCTGACAGAAAACATTAAAAAGATGTTGGAGTCTTGCTCACACTCGTGGATTGGTGGATCAGGGAAACTGAGAATGTCTGCCATGAAGACAGTGGCCACCTTCATGGAGATTTTATTGAAGCTCCCAATCACAGACATACAGAGTTTGATTCCAGGAGAAAGTGAGGACTGCAAATGCTGGAGATCAGAGTCAAAGAGAGTGGTGATGGAAAAGCACAGCCAGCCAGACAGCATCCGATGAGCAGGAGAGTCCATGTTTCAAGCATAAACCCTTCTTGAGAAGTTTGTATTCTGGCTGGTCTGCCCCATTAAAGAGCACAGCAAATAAGTACCCCGCAAGCTTACAGCTGTGGGATCGAGACCAAAATCAGTCTGTGGTGAAAATAGCCTCTTTATTCAGCAATCACAGCACAAGTTCAAAGCAGCAATAGAATCCCGAACTACAGTTCTTATAAGAACCCCTTTCTACACGGTTCTTACATACATTAAAATTCCATTACTATGGTGTTTTTTTTTTATCTCCAGTATACAAAGGGCTTTGAAGGGCTTCTGCTCTGGGAGACAGCAGAAGGGTTAAAACATGTGGTAATTGCTGGCCGCTACTTCTGATGTGATGTCTGACCAGTCCGCTTGCATAATTAGGAAGTAATAGTCCTTTTGTCTTTTAAGTTAGTAAATATTAGTAAAAATGCTAGGCATATATGCTCTAAATAAGTTAAAAATTGTACCTATTCTTAATCAAAGAATAAAATTATTAAACTGATTACTGCAGCTAGGTTGTGAAATTTATTCACTATTTGCCGATACGAGTTTCACTCATTCAATTTCATGGAATCGCTGTTTTGTCACTTAATTTCTTAAATTGATAATGGCCCAGTTAAAAGGTATTTAGCAAGTGTTTAATCTATTCAGGTCCAGGAGATGGTTGGTGAGGGCTGATTAATATTATTGTTGAGAGTGTGTTGCTGGAAAAGCACAGCAGGTCAGGCAGCATCTGAGGAGCTGGAAATATGATGTTTCGGGCCAGAGCCCTTCATGATTCATATTATAATATTCCGTGGAGACATGATGGGGATGGTATTGTTCTGTATGCTACACTTATTCAGAGGTAAACACTGCTTGTAGCAAGGGCAGATAAGGTGTGAAAGTACTGTAAAATATAGCAAGATAGTCAATAAAGGTAACCTATAACACAATATCTCAGAACACAATATCTCAGGTCCAGGAGACAGACAATATTTGAAGGGGAGCTGGAAGTGAGAATACCCATATCACAAAATTCCCATTTTCATGAATTGCTCCTCACTCAATGCTCTAAATTAATGTTCGATATACTATCCTGTACAGCTCACCCTCCTATTTTCCTATGCCCTATTTCCTCCTATGGCCCCCTCCTGCTGTAACTTTACTTGGTTCGGTCTCAGCCATGGGTGTACCTGATGTTGCTAATGGGATGCCCACCTGTACTTCTCAGTTTAACCAACTTGAAGCCCTGCCTTGACGGTGATGTTAATGTGAAGGAGATAGTAGGCCATCACCTTACAGGTTGTGAAAGAACACAGTTCTGTTGCTGCTGATATGGTCCCTATTGATGATGAGCTGAGACCCATCAGTTAGATAGTGTGGTGAAGTGAGAAGTGGTAATCAGCAGATTTTCTTGCCCACCTTTGACCTGATGTCCTAAGACCTCACGGAGTCTGTAGTCAATGCTGAGAACTCCCACAGTAACTCCCTCCCATCTATGTACCACACATTGCCCTCTCTGCTAGGTCGTCCAGTCGGTGGAACAGGATTGCAGGAGTTATGAAAGTTACTGAACAAGTCCAACCATCAGGGAATATTCCTAGTTCTAGCAGTATGTTGGTGTAGCATCTGAAGTACAATACTCAGTTTAACTGAGTACTGCATTGATAAAGCAGGTATCTTGGGGAGTTTGGAGCAAAGAGAAGTTCTACATTGTTGTTACAACATGAGAAGTGGTCTGGGTGAGAGAATGGGACACAGTGGCACCCAAAAGGTCAAATTCAGAGGCATTAATTAGGGAAGCAAGGGAATGTTTATCTATATTATAGATAGATTCATTAAAAATATCAGATGAACTGAGGGGACCCTGAGCACAGCAACAAGGGAGGTAAAACAAGAGAGAGAGGTATTCAAACACAGATCTAGGTGGAGATTGCCAATAACCATCACAAAGTTAAAGCAAGACAGAAAAACTACAATATCATCAACAACAACAGAAGAAACTCTACAAAACCACTGTAGTAATATTCCAAACAGGGAAGGAGCTCATTGGTAAGTAGCTGGTATGTGTTTTTAGGTAATTACTGTATGTGATTCCAGATAATAGTCTCTAAAGTAAAGGTATGGTATGGTACGCCCTGTGGAATGCACATTCTGTGCTACGTGAGAGTCACTGGATGCTTCTCTTTGCCCGGATGACCACATCCCCAGGAAGTGCTGGAGCTCGAGCAGCTTGCGGTCTAGGTTTCAGAGCTAATGTCAGCTGGGGTGACTAACAGGAATCTGCAAGGCCTCATGTACAGCACATTTCTGATGTGGGCACCCTGCTGCTCAGAAATGCAAGGGTGGAGAGGGCATTTCATTTCAGAGGATACTTAACAGTCAGCTACAATGCTGAAGGTCTGTAGCAGAGTTATCGACCTTTTAACATGGAGGGGGTGCATTTCAATTTTTCTCTGGTGGTGGGGAGAAGTGCAGGGAACATGAATTTCAAAGGAAAAGTCCAAAGAAACGAGTTGATTAATTAAATAAATTATTTAATAAAAATGTCCATTGAAAAGTATCAAAGGACTGAGCTAACTAGTTAAAGCTCATTTCAAACCTTTTCAGTAGAAATGGAGAGAGACAGACTAAGTCTCCAATCCTGATCACCAGGTAACAGGAGGGAACCAGGGCTAAGCTGAATTTGATCAACACTGACTTTGTATTTGGCTCTGGCAGGGCGCAATGCTTGTTGCCCTCAGCAGAATTCATTGGAGGGTCAGACTGGGCTTTTCTTGTCTCTCAGCCTGCTTTATGCATGTTTTAGTGGATGGGGTTGGGGGTGGGGAGTGAAATGATGCATGTCAGTCTCAAAGTTAACACACTTTCTCCCTCTCCATTTCTCACTCACTCACTTGCTCACTCACTCAAACACACATTCTCCTCTAACCCTCACCCTCTCATGAACATATGAAGTGCAATTTGATGTGCACCATTTTGGCCCCTCATGTCTGCTCCATTCAATCAGATCATGGTTCATCTGTCTGTGCTTTGAGTTCCTTATTCTAAACTACTCCAATAACCCTGACTGCTCAGCCCAACAAGAATCTGCCTACCTCTGTCTTAAAAAATCCCATTAATCCATCTCCATCATCTTCTGAAGCACAGATGTCTAAAGATGTACAACCCTCTGAGAGAAAAATAACCTTGTCATCTCTGTTCTGTCAGGGCAACACCTAAATGTAAAGCAGTGTCCCCTAGTCATGGACAGATCCCCCAAGGTGAAACATCATTACCACATCCACCGTCTCAAGAACCTTATGCATTTCAATTAACCCCTAAACCTCCTGGTTCTTTTAAACTTCAATTGAAACAAGGCTTGCCTTTCCAACCAATTATCAGAAGACAACTCACTCATTCCAGGTATCAGACATATAAACCTTCTCTGAACTGCCTCAAACACATTTACATTCTTCCTTAAATAAGGAGATGAAAACTGCATACAGTAATTAAGGTGCGGTCTCACCAATGAGGACCCCTTCTCCTGCCTCCAACCTCCCTCCTCCACTTGGTTACCGCCCTGCCAGCCTTGTACCTGCCCTACACCTCTTCACTGCTGATTGGTGACCACCTCAATTTCTCTACCCCCCCCCTCACCCATTCCAACCTAACCCGCTCCAAACATACAGTACTCCACTCAATCTACACCAATCCACAGTTCACCATCAAGCCCGCTGACAAAGGTAGAGCGGTGGGAATCTGGAGAACGGACTTCTATGTCACACAGGCCGAATGCAAACTCTCTGACACCACCTTCCCATCGCTCACAATCCCACTATGATCCATCAGGCTAAAATCACTCGCACTGTCCATGCCCTCATTATCTCCAGTGATCTCCCCTCCCCTCTCATAGTTCCCCAGCCCCACACTTCCTGGTTCTACCTGTTCCCCAAGATCACAAGCTCAACCATCCTGGCTGACCCATCATCTCAGCATGCTCCTGCCCCACTGAACCCATCTCGTCCTACCTCAACTCTATCTTCTCCCCCTTGGTTCAGGTACTTGCCACCTTTATCCACAACCCCAACCACACTCTCCATCTCTTCAGTATCCTCCAGTTCCCCAACCCCCAGCATTTTACTATGCATGTGCAGTCCTTATACATGTCCATTGCCCACAAAGATGGCCTCCAGGCTCTCAGCTTCTTCCTCTCTAACAGACCCACCCTGTCCCCCTCCACCTCGCTGAACTAGTCCTCGCCCTTAATCACTTTTCCTTTAACTTGTCCCATTTCTTCCAAATCCAGGGTGTGGCCATGGGTACCTGGATGGCTCCCAGCCACGCCTGCCTCTTTGTCAGCTATCTCAAACAGTCCCTCTTCAGAACCAACACAGGCACTGCGCTCCAACTCTTATGCCATGACATCGATGACTGCAACAGTGCAGCGTCCTGCACCCAGGCTGAACTGGAGCAGTTCATCAACTTCACCCACAACTTCCAACCTGCCCTCAAATTCACTTGGTCCATATCGGACATCTCCCTGCCCTTTCTTGACCTCTCCATTTCCATCTCCAGCAACAGTCTCCATATGGAAGTTTACCACAAACACACAGACTACCTGGACTACACCTCCTCCCACCCAGTATCCTGCAAGAACTCCATCCCATTTTCTCAATTCCTCCGCCTCTGCCATATCTGCTCGAATGAGAAGACATTCCACTCATGAGCATCCCAGATGTCCACCTATTTTGAACAACACGCTTTTCCTCCCTCTGTCATCCAGACAGCCCTCCACCACACCACCTCCATTTCCCATTCCACCGCTCTAAACCCCTCACCCTCCCAACACAATAAAGACAGAGTCCCCCTTGTCTTCACCTGCTATCCCACCAGTCTCCGCATCCAACGCATCATCCTCAAACACTTCCACCAACTCCAAATAGACCCCATTGCCAAGAACACCTTCCCCTCTCTGCCTTCCGCAAAGACCGTTCCCTCCAACAGTTCTTGGTTCATACTACCCTCACTACCGAACCCCAAGGTATCTTCCCTGCAACCAGAGAAGATGTAAAACCTGTTGGTACACCACCCCCCATCATCTCCATCCAGGGCCCCAACAGTCCTGCCAGGTGAGACAGAGATTCACCTGCCTCTCAACCTATTTGACTGCATCAGGTACTCCCAGTGTGGTCTTCTCTACATCAGGGAGACCGAACATAAACTTAGGGAATGGCTCATTGAGCGTCACAGCCAGGTCCGCAGGGGCCAACCAGTCACTGCCCATTTTAATTCCCCTTCCCACTCCCTTTCCAACATGACCATCCTTGGCCTCCTCCATTGCCACAACGAACCACAGTGCAACTTGGAGGAACAACACCTCATCTTCCACCAGAGAACACTGAGTTCTTCAATTTCAAATAACCTCCCCTCCCTTCCCCGACTCCTTTCCCAGCCCTCCTCCTTCCTTCCACTGCTCCCAGCCACCTACCAGATTAATTCCTCCCATTAACCAACCAGATCATACCCTCTGCCTATCTTCACCTATCCCCACTTCACCACCCAGCACCTGCCATCCCCCTTTATCTGCAACTCCCTCTACACCCACATCCAATCCTAAAGAAGGGCTACATCCAAAAAGTCGACTTCTCCACTTCCTAATGCTGCCTGGCTTGCTGTGTTCTTCCAGCCTCCTGCCTGTCTACCCAATACAACTGAAGCATAACATCCTTACTTTTATGTTCAACTCCTCTCATAATAAAGGATCATATACTACCTGCCTTATGATTACATATTAACATTTTGTGAGTCACACACTTCTGCAACTCAGAATTTTACTATCGTTCTCTATTTAAGTAATGTGCTGCTCTTTTATTCTCCTTGCTAAAGTGATCAACTTCATTTTTTGCCACATTATTTTTTATACCAAAAATGTACTTTATTAATTGAAGTCTTTGGTACATGCTGCATTTTGGAAAAGCAAATCAGAGCAGACCTTATACACTTAATGGTAAGGTCCTGGTGAGTGTTGCTGAACAAAGAGACTTTGGAGTGCAGGTTCATAGTTCCTTGAAAGTGGAGTCGCAGGTAGATAGGATAGTGAAGAAGGCATTTGGTATGCTTTCCTTTATTGTTCAGAGTATTGAGTACAGGAGTTGGGAGGTCATATTGTGGCTGTACAGGACTTTAGTTAGGCCACTTTTGGAATACTGCATGCAATTTTGGTCTCCTTCCTATCGGAAGTATGTTGTGAAACTTGAAAGGAGTCAAAAAAGATTTACAAGGATGTTGCCAGGGTTGGAGGATTTGAGCTACAGGGAGAGGCTGAATAGGCTGGGACTGTTTTCCCTGGACCGTCGGAAGCTGAGTGGTGACTTTATAGTGGTTTATAAATCATGAGAGGCATGGATAGGGTAAATAGACAAGGTCTTTTCCCTGAGGTGGGGGAGTCCAGAACTAGAGGGCATAGGTATAGGGTGAGAGGGGAAAGAAATAAAAGGGACCTAAGAGGCTGTTTTCTCATGCATCCCTCAGCATGTAGTCCTGGACCTTGAAATGTGCCAGTCTGCAACACTCAGTCGGTGTTAACTCCTTCAACTAGAAGACCAGCAAGTTTTGGGCAGACCAAAGAGCGTCTTTTACTGAGTTGATGATCCTCCAGGCACAGTAGATGTTCGTCTCGGTGTTTGTCCCGGGGACAGACCACAGAGCATGGCGTCCATGTCATGGAGCTGCATGGGTTGAACCTCAACATACACCACTGCATTCCTCTCCAGACTTCCTCTGCGTAGGCACATTCCAGAAGGAGGTGCGTGACAGTCTCATCCCCCCTGCAGCTGCTTCGAGGGCAGCGTGCGGTGCGGCTGAGAGTCCAGGCGTGCATAAAGGACCTCACAGGCAGAGCCCTTCTCACCACCAGCCAAGCCATGTCTTGGTGCTTGTTGGAAAGTTCTGGCGATGAGGCATTCTGCCAAATGACTTTGACAGTCTGCTCAGGGAACCGCTCGATAGGATCCGCCCTCTCCTTTTCCCAAAGGGTCTCAAGAACACTACGTGCTAACCACTTCCTGATGGACTTGTGGTCAAAGGTGTTTTTCTTAATAAACTTCTCCACGAAGGACAGGTGATACGGAACGGTCCAACTACTCGGAGCGTTCCGCGGCAGCGAGGCCAGGCCCATCCTTCGCAACACCGGGGACAGGTAGAACCTCAGTACGTAGTGACACTTGGTGTTTGCGTACCGGGGATCCACGCACAGCTTGATGCAGCCACACACAAAGGTGGCCATCAGGGTGCGGGTAGCATTGGGTGTGTTTTCTTTCCCCCTTTCTCCAGATCTTTTTCCGTGATGTCTCTTTGGACACGGCCTATCTTTGGTCTCCACATGAAGTGGTAGATGGACTAGGTGACTGCAGCGGTGCAGGTTCGGGGAACAGGCCAGACCTGCACCACATACAACAACACTGAGAGTACCTCATACTCCATTTGCCACTATTTTGTCCATACTGTGAGAAACAAAGCTCACTCACTTCAATAATTTCAGTCCGAGACAAGATCTGAATCAGTAGTGTCATTTATTGTACACTTGCAAGTGGGTGTGATGTCCACAAGGCAGGGACAAAACACACTGAGTTCAACAAATACTCGATATTTATATAATTTGGTTCCTACATATTTTTTTCTTATTTCATTGTTTCCCCCCCCCCCCCCCCCATTCACATCCTCCACTTCCCTAAGACTGGTCCCACCACTCCTGTTCATCTCTTGCCTTATCCGGCCTTGTCTGTGACAAAATGCTTATTTCTGGCCTCACAAGGCCGTTTGACCTTATCCCACTGCAGGTCATTGTTAGGCATATTCTTTCTTCATCAGTATCTACTCTTTCCATCTGGGCCTCTCCCGAGACCACTCTGATCTCTATGACCTCTTTAATTAGGGTTTGTTCCTGTGTCTCTGTAAAAGTGGGAAACAGATGTTTATATCTGTTTGTACAGGCGTATGTAGCTTGACTTCATCCCCTCACAACATCTTATCTATTTGCCCAAAACATTTACCATTGTTTTGCAATCACATTTCATGCTGACATACAATTTTAGCTAATACAAAAACAATTATATATTTCCTCCACATAGTTTCCATTCTTGTTGACTCAGCTCTTGGCTAAAACAATTACACACTGATGTGAGTTCATTCACCTTGTATCAGAAATTATAATTGCAGAAATAACATTAATTTACTTATATCCCACAATACACTCAATTATGCATATCTATCTGAAACTCCTTATGTCTTCTTCACGACATACCTTCCTATTTATCTTGGTGTCATCTCTGAATTTAGTTCCCATGCTTTCAGTCCCATCATCTAATTCATTGATGTAAATTATAAAACGTTGAGAGGCCAGAACAGACCCTTTTGACACTCCACACATTATTCCTGACAAAGACCCATTGATCCAAATTGTCTGATTACAAGTAGCCAGTCAAATTTCTCTCCTTGCTAAAATATTATAATGAGATTTTATCTTTCATAATAACATTCAATGTGACACCTTATCCTTCTTTTGAACTGTTCTGAAGAAGATTCATACCGGACTCAACATGTGAAGTTTTGATTTGTTGACTGATTAAAATTCTGTTTGTCTCAGTCTTGAATATATTATAGAATCATACACTAGAGAACAGGCCCCTCAGCTTATCAAGTTTGCCCTGCCAAAAATACACTGGTCCCACTTTCCCTCACTAGGCCCACAGTGCTGAATATTATGACACTTCAATTGCTCATCCAGGTACAGTAAGCTTTGTTTTAACTGGCACCTTATGAACTGGCATTCTCAATTAACCAGCAAAAATAACAAACCTCAAATATCACAATGTTTACTGTAATATTGCGATGTCCAAGTAGTCAGTCGAGAGTGAGTGAAAAGACTCTCTACCACTACATTTTATTTAAGACAAAGTTATATTATTATTTAAGTAATTTATAATATAAATAAAGTATAACCGTGATGTGCATACCCCCTGCATTACGTTTCTATTAGTCAATGTGTATTTTTACATTGATTATGTAGACCCCCTGATCAACCAATCCTGGTCCTCTAAGTGCCAGTTAATAAAAGGTTTGCTGTATCTTTTAAAGATTGTAAGGTTTTCCACCTCAGCTACCCTCCCAGGCAATGCATTCCAGATCCCTCCTGCTTCTAGGTGAAAAACATTTTCCTCAAGCCCTCTGGCTTTCATAGAATGCCTACAGTGTGGAAACAGGCCTTTTGGCCCAACAAGTCCACACTAACAACCCCGCAAAGAGTAACCTACCCAGACCCATTCCCCTACCCTATTACTCTAATTTACCCCTGACTAATGCGCACCTAATCTACATGCCCCTGAACACTATGGGCAATTTAGCTTAGCCAATCCACTTAACTTGCACATTTCTGGACTGTGGGAGGAAACCCATGCAGACACAGGGAGAACATGCAAACTCCACACAGACAGTCACCCCAGGCTAGCACTAAACCCAGTATTCCTGGCGGTGAGATTGCAGTGCTAACCACTGAGCCACCGTGCCACCCTTCACACTAGAACACGCCTCACTTCCACTAAGGACAGCAGCTGCTTTCTGTTCACCTTGTCCATACCCCTCATAATCTTATTCATCTCACTCAGGTCACCTCTCGGCTTTCTCTGCTGCAAAAAAAACCCTGAGCTTACCCAGTCTCTCTTCAAAGCTGAAATGCTCAATCCCAGGCAACATCTTGGTAAATCTCTGCTGCACCCCTTCTACTGCCACGACATTTTCCCTATAGGGTCACGAGCAGAACAATGCACAGTAGTCCAGCTTTGGCCTAACCAAAATACTGTAAAGCTCCAATGTATCCTCTTATAATGTATGCCATGGCTGCACTTGCTATAAAGGCCAGATGCAATTTAAACACCATTCTTGTTTATTAATTTGTTCATTTGTTGCCATATTTCTTCCTCCACTGCTTTTCCACTTTGTACAATAACACAATTAATGTGTTAAATTCCCACTCTTCCTGTATCCCAACCTAGCTGAATAACCAGGCTTAGGAAGTGTCTGTAAATGGCATTAACCTCCTATTACACACCCATCTGTTTGATGTTCAGATTGAGTTGTGTTAATGGGACCTGGTGTCAGTTGAAAGTTGGACTGCAGGTTGGTTCAACATTATCCATTTTGCCTCAGGGCTCAACCTGAATCTCTAACCTTTTATTATTATATTGCAGCCAGCTTCCTCTCCAACTGGTTCCTCTGGTTTTGAACAACCTGAACTTGTGATTTGAGCTGGAAATTCCCGAGAAGTGAAACCACGCCCTGAGTCACTGTACCCATTCACCACATGGTGAACATTGCCGGGCCCGCTGTCAATATTCACCAATCACACGCTGTCTCTCAGGCGCATCATCTGTCTCCGGGTGAACTGAGCTGCTCCAGTGCTGAAACTCTCAGTGGGTGCAGACTGACCCCTATAGGGCTGTGATGGAAGTGCGCAAAATATCCAACGAGACAGACAATTCAATGATCTGTCAACTGTATCCGCTGTTTTATTTTAATTCATTCACAGACCACACTGACCCCTATAGGGCTGTGATGGAACTGCGAGACAAAAATTCAATTCCTCTCACTCCCAGACTAATGATGGTACAGTCACCTAATCTGGCAAATGTACCTCATATTTCTTTTTAATTCATGCACAGATAATATAAGCACGTCGATAAGGACAAAAGAGCAGGAAAAACAGATTTAGGATCACAATAAAAATAATTCTGAGCTGAGAATACAAACTTGAATGAAGTAATCAATAGAGCAAAGCAATGAGATAAGATGGCCACACACACTCGAGCCACCAGAATACAATTAACCACATCAAATTTCCATCTTGTGCTAACTAACAAAGCATTAAGCCAACATGAACACAGTTTAACCTTGTCCACAGTCATAAACGTAACATTATAAATGTTAGAAAAATTCTTTACCAAAGGCCATTTATAAATCACGATAAATGATGCAACTTACTGAACAAACACATCTCCTGGGGGTAGGCTATCATTGTGATGTTGTAATATTGAGGACTTAATCGAATTCAGAATCAGAGTATTATAAACTCTCCAGTTTTGCATAGGAGGGTGAAAATGCTTGGCACTACCACTGTGCGTCTCGGATGTGTTTACTTTCACGTCGCTGCATCAGCGCAGTGTCCTGTAATCAAGCTAAATTGAATCAGTTCATCAACTTTGCCCACAACTTCCAATCTGCCCTCAAATGCATTTGGTTCATATCAGACACCTCTCTCCTCTTTCTTGACCTCTCCAATTCCATGTCATAGAGTCATAGATCATAGAGATGTACAGCATAGAAACAGACCCTTCGGTCCAACCCGTCCATGCCGATCAGATATCCCAACCCAATCTAGTCCCACCTGTCAGCACCCGACCCATATCCCTCCAGACCCTTCCTATTCATATACCTATGCAAAAGCCTCTTAAATGTTGCAATTGTACCAGCCTCCACCACATCCTCTGGCAGCTCATTCCATACACGTACCACCCCTCTGCGTGAAAATGTTGCGTCTTAGGTCTCTCCCCTCTCACCCTAAACCTATGCCCTCTAGTTCTGGACTCCCAGACCCCAGGGAAAAGACTCTGCCTATTTATCCTATCCATGCCCCTCATAATTTTGTAAACCTCTATAAGGTCACCCCTCAGCCTCAGACGCTCCAGGGAAAACAGCCCTAGCCTGTTCAGCCTCTCCCTGTAGCTCAGATCCACCAACCCTGGCAAGATCCTTGTAAATCTTTTTTGAACCCTTTCAAGTTTCACAACATCTTTCTGATAAGAAGGAGACCAGAATTGCACACAATATTCCAACAGTGGCCTAACCAATGTCCTGTACAGCCGCAACATGACCTCCCAACTCCTGTACTCAATACTCTGGCCAATAAAGGAAACATACCAAACGCCTTCTTCACTATCCTATCAACCAGCGACTCCACTTTCAAGGAGCTATGAACCTCTACTCCAAGGTCTCTTTGTTCAGCAATACTCCCTAGGACCTTACATTAAGTGTATAAAATCCTGTGAAGATTTGATTTCCCAAAATGCAGCACCTCGCATTTATCTGAATTAAACTCCATCTGCCACTTCTCAGCCCATTAGCCCGTCTGGTCAAGATCCTGTTGTAATCTGAGGTAATCTTCTTCGCTGTCCATTACACCTCCAATTTTGGTGTCATCTGCAAACTTACTAACTGTACCTCTTATGCTCGCATCCAAATCATTTATGTAAATGACAAAAAGTAGAGGACCCAGCACTGATCCTTGTGGCACTCTACTGATCACAGGCCACCAGTCTGAAAAACAACCCTCCACCACTACCCTTTGTCTTCTATCCTTGAGCCAGTCCTGTATCCAAATGGCTAGTTCTCCCTGTATTCCATGAGATCTAACCTTGCTAATCAGTCTCCCATAGGGAACCTTGTCAAACGTCTTACTGAAGTCCATATAGATCACATCTACTGCTCTGGCCTCATCAATCCTCTTTGTTACTTCTTCAAAAAACTCAATCAAGTTTGTGAGATATGATTTCCCATGCACAAAGCCATGTTGTCTATCCCTAATCAGTCCTTGCCTTTCCAAATACACCTGCGACAGTCTCCAGATGGACGTTTACTATAAACCCACAGACTCTCACTACTACCTGGACTACACCTCCTCCCACCCAGTATCCTACAAGAACTTCATCCTGTTCTCCCAATTCCTCTGCCGCATCTGCTTGAGTGAGGAGACATTCCACTTCCAAGCATCCCAGATGTCCACCTATTTTGAACAATTTGCTTTTCCCGCCTCAGACAGCCCTCCATCACATCGCCTCCATTCCCTGTTCCACTGCTATAAACCACTCCAAATGCAATAAAGACAGGTATCCCTTGTCTTCACCTACCACCATCAGTCTCCACATCAAATGCATCATCCTTAAAAACTTCTGCCAACTCCAACTATACCCCACCACCAAGAACATCTCCCCCCACACCCCTCTCTGCCTTCTGCAAGGACCATTCCTTTCGACAGCCCTTGGTTCATGCCACTTTCCCTATCAAGCCCCCAAACCCTTGGGTACCCTTTCCCCTGCAACCGTAAAAGATGCAAAACCTGCTGCCACATCAACCCCTCACCGCCATCCAGGGCCCTAAACAGTCCTTCCAGATGAGACAGAGGTTCACCTACCTCTCCTCCAACCTAGTTAATTGTATCTGGTGCTCCCGATGTGGTCTTTTCAACATCAAGGAGAGCAAATGTAAACTAAGGGCATCTTTCGCTGAGCATCTCAGCCTGGCCCGCAGGCTGATCTCCAAGTCCTCTCATCGACTCTTCCTTATAGCTACAAATCAGATTGTTCCTCTCATCAACCAACCAGGTCATACCCTCTATGTGTGTTCACCCATCCCCACTTCACCACCATGTCCCCTTACCCACTTTATCTGTAGCTCCCCTTACACCCACCCCCAGTCCTGAGGAAGGGTTACACCCGAAACATTAACTTCTCCACCTCCCGATGCTGCTGGCTTGCTGTATCCTTCCAGCCTTTTGCTTGTCTTGTTAAGCTCTTTTTCCTGAGATTCTTACACACTTGCAACTGCAATACACTAACTTCTGTGAACAACAACCAAATGTTATTAAGCAAATACACTCCAAGCTTTGGAGAAACTCTTAACACACACTTCGCAGGGCTTGCGGAGTTGTGTCAAAGACCTCCCTGAACAAAGGAAACAGTACAAGAGTTTCATCTTACAGTCAGTAACACCCACAAGACAACCCTCAGCCATTCCTCCATAGTCACATGCCACTCAAGACACAATGTAGTGATCACATCATTTCCAAAAGCAATGTAATGTAAATTATCTCTTAATGGTCAAATCTGTTGTGAATTTTTTTTTAACTGCAGGGAGTAGTCAAAATTCCAACTGTAATGTTCTCATTGATTTCTGAATAGGGGATGATAATGTAAATAGTAGGAGATGACAATGTAAATTGGCTTCTTGGGCTTATGAAATGTCAATTCTCCTGCTCCTCGGATGGTGCCTGACCTGCTGTGCTTTTCCAGCAACACACTCTCGACGCTGGCTTCTGAAAAACTCGGAAATGGCCATGCAAATAGCTCTGAATGGCAACAGATGGGAATGTAAATTCCTTACATTTGCACCCCACAAGGGAGAAAAGGCGACCAAGCACCAGTGGGCAATGTCTATGACACATTGCCCAGAACCTCCAGAGGGACCCAGGCAGGTCTCCTCTGCCTTCAATCCTGGCAGGCAGTCACTGACAGATGTCTTGGTCAGTGGGTTGACAGGTCACTGTCACTGACAAACTGGAGAATTGGTGGGGTGGCCTAGTGGAGAACACCAGGATGATTTAGAATCCACTGCTGGTGATGGAGGCACTTGTGCACACCCTCCAATGAAATCACCATTCATACCCTTCCCAAATCCTGGGAATTCCTGGACTATGTGCTTCCTGTGTTCCTGCAGCTGGAAGTGAGCTCAGACTGGCACCAGGTGTGGGAGGAGTTGGTTCCATTCCTCGCACAAGCGCGGTCCATGGACTAACTATTTAATGATCTGCTGTTAGACAACTAGGATGAGGGACTCGTGCCTTTGATTCTGAGCCAAGTGGAGAAGGAAGCAGGAGGGCTCTCGCTTCTCTTTGAGGCCAGCGTCAGACATAGATAAGACGCACAGCCATGTCCTTTGTCAGAAATATGTGATGAAGAGATGTGGGGAGACCAAAGTCATGCAGCTGGACAGAGGTGCTTGAGCTGGAGCCCCATCTCAGCCAGGCTCTCAAGGACAGGGTCCTGAAGGTGTGTGAACAGAAAAAGTCCACTTTGGAGGAATGTCAGGTCCTGATTCCAGTTTGAGAGGTTGTAGATGTAGTTCCCTCAGGACCTGGACCAGCACACCCTCATTCTATCCAAAGGGTGTCCAGGAGAAGCTCCTACGAACTGCTGACTGATGATGGAACCTTAGTTTCAAATCCAGAGGATTTCCATTCACAGATTCCAAACTATTCCAGTCTTCTGTTTTCTCTGGATTTGGTCAGTGAAGATGGTTTCACACAGGATCTGCTAATTCAGTGTTCTGTTCAGTCTCACAGTCACTTGAGGAGCAAGTCCCAGGCATTCTATGGGTTAATTTAAGATTTACACAGGTCATTCTAGGATATCCTGGGTGTGGGTGGGGTTTGAGGGTTGGAGGAGGAACATCTGATGATCCAGGGAGATGTCCTTATCCTGTTATTGGGCTGTAATTGTCCTGTTGCTCAAGAGACTGATCCCCACCTGCTTAAAAACCGGTGTCTGGTCTCCCTTCCCATCATGGATGGAAGGATCAAACTAGGGTTGTGTTTGCTCATTTTTGGCTGCATGCTGGCCCACCTGATCCATGAGCAGCCTGCACAGTGACAGGCCAAACCATTTGGTCAGGGACCAGATTCACCATCCTCGAGGACTGCTCTGCTGGTCACCTTCTTTTCATTGATCAGAGGAAGGCAATCTTCAAATAAGGCATTAAAAGACACTTCAATTAATCTGTCTTCATGCAAGGCAGCTGAATTACTGTAGGGCTGGATTAACGGTCAGAGACTATGGCAAGGACTAACTGATATCACAGGTTCTAAAAAGAGACAGTGCAAGATAGCAGACGATGACATATCCCTCCTAGATCATCTCCACGCCTTCTATGTTCGCTTTGAGAAGAATTTCGGAGGAGAGGTAACACCCATCTAACAAGTCCTGATGATCTTATCCCAACAGTCACTGCATCAGAAGTCAGATCAGTTGTTTATCCTTCGTGTCAATCTAAGGAAAGCGATGGAATCAGACGAAGTACCAGGCCGTGCACTGGCAGAGGTCTTCTCAGACATCTTCAACCTCTCCCTGCAGCCGGCCACTGACCCTGCCTGCTTCAAGAGGGCCAACATCATCCCTGTGCCGAAGAAGGCTCGTGCAGCATGTCTCAATGACTACCGCCCAGTGGATCTAACATTGGTGGTCAGGAAATGCTTTGAAAGGCTGGTCATTGCATTACAGCTGAAAATGTGTTGCTGGAAAAGCGCAGCAGGTCAGGCAGCATCCAAGGAGCTGGAGAATCAACGTTTCGGGCATAAGCCCTTCTTCAGGAATGAGGAAAGTGTGTCCAGCAGGCTAAGATAAAAGGTAGGGAGGAGGGACTTGGGGGAGGGGCATTGGAAATGCGATAGGTGGAGGGAGGTGAAGGTGAGGGTGATAGGCCGGAGTAGGGTGGGAGCGGAGAGGTCAGGAAGAAGAT
>NC_057746.1:1171881-1180358 GCF_004010195.1 Chiloscyllium plagiosum
TGGATGTCCATGGTGAAGATAAGGCGTTGGGGACCGGGGAAGCGAAAATCATGGAGGAGGTGGCGGGCGTGGGTGGTGTCCCGAACGTAGGTGGGGAGTTCTTGGACTAAGGGGGACAGGACCGTGTCGAGGTATGCAGAGATGAGTTCGGTGGGGCAGGAGCAGGCTGAGAGAATGGGTCGGTCGGGGCAGTCAGGTTTGTGGATTTTGGGCAGGAGGTAGAAACAGGCAGTGCGGGGTTGTGGGACTGAGGTTGGAGGCAGTGGATGGGAGATCCCCTGAGGTGATGAGGTTATGAACGGTCTGGGAGATGATGGTTTGGTGGTGGGAGGTGGGGTCATGGTCAAGGGGGCAGTAGGAGGAGGAACTGGTCCTCACCCTGAAAAATCTTCCTTTCCCGCCGTACCAACCAGTACCCTTCCACTGACACCCTCCTTTGACTGACTGAACTGGTCCTCACCCTGAAAAGGACACCTCCTCCTACTGCCCCCTTGACCATCACCTCCAAATGGACCCCACCACCAGGGATATATTTCCCTCCCCTCCCCTATCAGCGTTCCGAAAAGACCACTCCCTCCGTGACTCCCTCGTCAGGTCCACACATCCCACGAACCCAACCTCCACTCCCGGCACCTTCCCCTGCAACCTCAAGAAATGCAAAATTTGCGCCCACACCTCCCCCCTTACTTCCCTCCAAGGCTCCAAGGGATACTTCCATATCCGCCACAAATTCACCTGCACCTCCACACATATCATCTATTGCATCCGCTGCACCCGATGTGGCCTCCTATATATTGCGGAACGTTTCAGAGAACACCTCTGGGACACCCGGACCAACCAACCCAACCACCCTGTGGCTCAACACTTCAACTCCCCCTCCCACTCCACCAAGGACATGCAGGTCCTTGGACTCCTCCATCGCCAGACCATGGCAACACGACGGTTGGAGGAAGAGCACTTCATCTTCCACCTGGGAACACTCCAACCACAAGGGATGCACTCAGATTTCTCCAGTTTCCTCATTTCCCCTCCCCCCACCTTGTCTCAGTCAAATCCCTCGAACTCAGCACCGCCTTCCTAACCTGCAATCTTCTTCCTGACCTCTCCGCCCCCACCCTACTCCGGTCTATCACCCTCACCTTCACCTCCCTCCACCTATCGCATTTCCAATGCCCCTCCCCCAAGTCCCTCCTCCCTACCTTTTATCTTAGCCTGCTGGACACACTTTCCTCATTCCTGAAGAAGGGCTTATGCCCGAAACGTTGATTCTCCTGTTCCTTGGATGCTGCCTGACCTGCTGCGCTTTTTCAGCAACACATTTTCAGCTCTGATCTCCAGCATCTGCAGTCCTCACTTTCTCCTGGGCATTGCATTAATCAACTCCAGCCTCCCCACTACTCTTGACTCCAATTTGCCTATCGGACCAACAGATCCACGTCAGGTGCCACATCACTTCCCCTTCACTCCTTCCTAGAACATCTTGACACCAAGAACATCTACATAAGAATCCTACTCATTGACTACAGTTCTGCCTTCAACACTGTTTTTCCCTCGAGACTGATTACTAAACTTAGTGATCTCAGACTGACCCCCACTCTCTGCAACTGGATCCTCACTTTCCTGACCCACAGGCCACAATCAGTGAAGACTGGGGCCACAGGCCACAATCAGTGAAGACTGGGGACAATATTTCATCTTCACTAACACTCAACACTGGAGTCCCCCAGGGATGCGTACTCAGTCCCCTACTGTACTCACTGTATACCCATAGCTGCGTCACCAAATAGCAGACTAATGTCATTTACAGGTTTGCTGATGACACCAGTCGGTCGAATCTCAGATTGTGCCGAAACAGACTACAGACGGGAGATGGAAGATCTGGAAAAATGGTGTACTGAAAACAACCTAGCTCTCAATGCCAGCAAAACCAAGGAACTCATTATTGACTTTCGGCGGGATGTTACTCATGACCCCCCCCCCACGCACTAACAACACAGAGGTGGAACAAGTGGAGAGTGTCAAGCTCCTGGGAGTGATCATCCACTTCAAGCTTTCTTGGACTCTTTATGTGGACGCACTGATTACAAAGGCCCAACAACGTCTCTTCTTCCTCAGGCAGCTGAGAAAATTCGGCATGACGGCGAATACCCTTGCCAACTTTTATAGGTGCGCCATCGAGAGCATTCCGTCTGGATGTATCACTACCTGGTATGGCAACTGTACCATTCAAGATCGAAGACTGTTACAGAGAGTGGGGAACTCGGCCCGGACAATCACAAAGGCCAACCTCCCATCTATAGAATCCATCTACCAGGTCCACTGTCAAGGAAAGGCTGCCAGCATTCTCGAAGATCCATCCCACCTTGGCAATGTTTCTTTACAACCTCTATCATTGGAGAGAAGGTACAGAAGCTTGAACACACGCACCAGCCGGTTTTGAAACAGTTTCTACCCGATTGTTGTTAGAATACCGAATGGACTCTCAAACTCTTAGCATTCACCTATACCTGTATTTTTGTTTTGCCGCTGTTTACCTATTATTTACTTATCTATGCTATTTAACTTTGTGATCTGCCTGTATTGCTTGCAAGACAAAGTTTTTCACAGGTGACAATAAATTCAATTCAATTAAATTCAGAGTGTGACTTTAAATCGAACTACAGAAAGTTAAACACATAGAATTGCAATGAAAACAGGGCATTTGGTGTTTATACTTAACACAAGCCTCATTTCTCTTCATCTCACCCCTTCTGTTCCTTTCACCCTCACATGCTTGTCTGGTTTCCCCTTAAAGGCATAGCTGTTCTTCATCTCAGTCACTGCACACTGCGATGGGAAATTTAACATTATTTGGAATTTGAGGAATAGGATTAAAATAAAAACATGAAAATTTTCAGTTTGTCCTAGAACCCCAAAAATTGGCCTTCAGGGAAACAGAACCTGCTACAACTGCTCTGTCTGGCATCATGTGACTCCAGTCCCACATAACATGGTTGATTCTGAACGTTTCTCTGAAACGGCCGAGCAAACAATGCTAAACAATCACTAAAGCGTTCATGATAAGAGAAAAATCAGAGAAATCTGGATAAGCCTGATGTATCAGAATAAGATGATGATCTCAGCCTAGTGAAAGCTGTAAAGTCTCTCCTACCAAAGTCTGAAGACAAGCCCCCATGGGAGATATCCCACAGACTGTTCAAGTAGCTATGATGCTCACTGAATCGTATCAATATAGAAACATCCCAGACCTCTCCATCACCTTCCCTGGGAATGATTAGAGTGGTGCTGGAAAAGCACAGCAGGTCAGGCAGCATTGGAGGAGCAGGAAAATTGACATTTCTGGCAAAAGCCTTTCATCAGAAGCCCCATTCCATTGACAGGTGGGGAAGTCCTCAATATTGACTCCATGGAGTCATATAACTGAAGTCAAACAAGTTCACTTTAGAATCCAGTCAATGTATCACAAAGGGCGACATGTAGGTTAAACACCAAGAGTTTAATAGGTAATAAACAAACCAAAACAGCTCCACAACCAACAGATCAGAATTCAGCTCTGTAATCCTACCACAGCTTGTTGAGAATTGTGGACAACCACAGGAGAAGCAGCTCCATGAACACCTCTACTCACAGCGATGCTGGAGCCCAGCACATGAGAGTGAGACACCATGGCAAAGTTCTTGAGGCAGAAATATATCCAGAGGATGATCCTCCTGAGGAGCAGGGAGAACTCCCCTCCAAACCACTGCAATCCTCCTGAAGAAGGGCTTATGCCCGAAACGTCGATTCTCCTGCTCCTTGGATGCTGCCTGACCTGCTGCACTTTTCCAGCAACACATTTTCAGCTCTGATCTCCAGCATCTGCAGCCCTCACTTTCACTCCAATCCTCCACCATGTTGAGAAGGTTTAAATCGGGGAGTGTGGTGATCACTTTCCAATGACACGGATGGGAACCTCTGGAACAACAACGAACTGTCTGGACACCTTCAGGAACACAGCAGTGTCTCAGATCAGGACCTCCACCACTGGACCCAACCCATTGTATCATTGACACTGTGTGTCCAGTGATGTTACATCACCAGAATGTTCCTTCACAACAAATATTCAGTCCTGAACATTATTAACAGCCATTTTTGCCTCTGCTCTTGTAGCCAGAGAACAGTTGATTTTCCAATCCCAATTATCAGTTGGGAATGGCGATGACTGAGGTGCGAGGGAAAAGGGGATAAACGGCTGCGATGCCGGCTCGCGCCGTCAGAGGCTGCTATTTAAACGAGCGCACCTCCAATTGCAGCGCAGCTCGCGCGCTCTCAGATTTAAATTCCCGAACATTGGGCGCCAAGCGGATCAGAACTACATCTCCCGGCAGGCATCGCGGGTATGCCCTCCCTTGATTCCATACAGTCTCCACTCACTACGCAGGCGCGCGGCCGACATGCGGCATGGGTAATGTAGTTCGGAGCGGAGTTGCGAGCGGTTTGGGTGATTTGAGCTGAGTCCCTGTGGAGATTTTAAACAACCTCAGTGAAGGGGGAGTTTTCTGGGCTTGGGGCCCAGAGTCCAGTCACGTTTAAGGAGATGGCATGTCCCTCCCTCCGTCAAACACAGGTAGGTACTTCCAGAGAAAATCTCTCCAACATTTTCTCACCCGATGTGAGTTTTTGCTGCAACGTCCGAGGTATTTCTGGAGATGTTGGGTTCTCACAAGATTTTGGGACAGATCTGATAAATGTTGACAACTATTCTTCTATTAGAGATATTATTGTGTCAATATAAAACATTTTAACACTAATTACAGGAACATTTTGTGAGGAAGGAGTTGAAACTTTCAGTTATTTTGAATGTCGGACAGACTTGCCAGTTGCAGATCATCGTATAAAAAGGACAATTTAATGACTTATTTTCACTTGTATTTAAGGGAAGTACAGTGAAAATCTCGAACAAGTAGCGAAGTAAGTACAAAATTGGCTAAATGGTAGAGAACAGAGTGACGGTCAATAGGCACTTTTTCAGCTGGAGGAAGATTTTTGTTCCCCTCCCGGATTGATTTTTAATTTTTTTTCTTCCCCGCCCCCGACTGCAGTACAGCAGGAGTGCTTATATTCCCCAGCACCCGTGTTGTATGTGTATGGGTGCAACACACAGTGAAAACATCAACTGTAAATAACTTTACTGATACTCCACCAACAGAAAAGTAAACCCCATGTGGCCCAGGAACTAGTGACAAGCGAAGCCCAGAGCGAGCAATGCTTACGTGAACCAAAGGTGAAGGTTGTGATTTGGAGATGCCGGTGTTGGACTGAGGTGTACAAAGTTAAAAATCACCCAACACCAGGTTATAGTCCAACAGGTTTAATTGGAAGCACTAACTTTCGGAGCGCTGCTCCTTCATCAGGTGATTGTGGAGGATACAATTCTAAGGCACAGAATTTATAGCAAAAATTTACAGTGTGATGTAACTGAAATTATACATTGAAAAATATCTGTTGAGTGTTTCTTCTGTTTGAATACCTTGATAGTTCCACTTCTTTCATGTGTAAATCACTATACACACACATATACACTCTCTCTGTAACAATGTAACTCTACAAGTATAAATTCACCCCACAAAATATATGTGCATGTGGGTCTTTGTGAGTTGTGAGTGTGAGAGAGAGTGTATGTGTGTGTAGTGAGTATGGAGTGTCTTAAGTCTCTGAGAGGATGCCTGCGTGAGTGTGGGAGTGTGTGTGTCTGTAAGGGTGTGTGTGTGTCTGTGTGTATCTGTGTATATGTGTGTCCGTGTGTGTGTGTATAGGAGTGCCTATGTGTGTGTGCGCGCATAGAAGTGTCTATGTGTGTATAGTGCAATGGTGGTCACCTGTAATGTGACATGAAGCCAAGGTCCTGGTTGAGACTCTCCCCATGGGTACTGATCTTAGCTATCGGCCTCCGCTCAGCCACTTTTCGCTGCTGCCTGTCCTGAAGTCCGCCTTGGAGGATGGTCACCCGAAGATCCGACGTTGAATGTCCTGGACCACTGAAGTGTTCCCCAACTGGAAGGGAACACTGCTGCCTGCTGATTGTTGTACGATGCCCTTTTAATCCTCATCTGAGCAGTGACGGGAACCTGGAAGTACTCAGGGATGCCCTCACAAGAATGGGTACGATGCTCAGCTCATTGACCGCCAGTTCTGACGTGTCACAGCAAGGAACCATAATGACCTCCTCAGGAGACAAACATGTGCTACAGCCGACAGGGTACACTTCGTTGTTCAATACTTCCCAGGAGCTGAAAAACTACGCCATGTTCTTCGTGATCTGCAACACATTATGAATGAGGATGAGCACCTCGCCAAGACCTTCCCCACACTTCCACTGCTTGCCTTTAAACAACCGCCAAACCTCAAACACATCATTGTTTGTAGCAAGCTGCCTGGCTCTCAGGACAACGCCATACAACCCTGTCACGGTAGGCGCTGAAAGACATGTCAGAGTGTGAACATGGATACCGCCATTACACGTGGGGACACCTCCCACCTTGTACGTGGTAGGTACTCATGTGACTCAGCCAACGTTGTCTATCTTATACGTTGCAGGCAAGGCTGCCCGGAGGCATGGTAAACCGAGCAAAGGCTACGACAACAGATGAATGGGCACCACACAAAAATCAACAGACAGGAGGGTTCCCTCCCAATTGGGGCCACGTCAGTGGTCCAGGACATTTGACCTCGGCCCTTCGGGTGACCATCCTCCACGGCGGACTTTGGGATAGGCAGCAGCAAAATGTGGCCGAGCAGAGGCTGATAGCTAAGTTCGGTACCCATGGGGAGGGCCTGAACTGGGACCTTGGGTTCATTGTCACACTACAGGTGACCACCATTGCACTATACACACTCACAGACACTTCTACACATGCACGCGCACACACAGGCACTCCTATACACACACATACACACGGATACACGTATACACAGACACTCACACAGGCATTCTCTCAGACTCTTGGACCACCCTATACTCATGCACGCACACATACACTCTCTCTCACAGACACTCACAACCCCCCCACCCCAGACATGCGCACACACTCACACATGCACCCCCCTGCAGACTTAAGAGACTCAACACTCACAACACACACATATACACTCTCTCTCGCACTCACAACCCCCAACCCAGACAGACACACACACACACTGACACAAAGACCCACATGCACACATATATTTTGTGGCGTGAATTTATACTTGCAGAGTTACATTGTACTTTGCTCAAAAAGTGCATGGATTCATGTAAAACTCTGTTATCTCAATTTTTAGACTTGAATCAATCTAAACATCATAGCATAGACAGAGAACACATGGGGCTAACACCTTCAACATATTGCCTAGTTAACATCAATTGTTACAGCTAACCTGAGAATGCAACTTTTTAAAAAAGGTTTTGTGATTTACACATGAAAGAAGTGAAACTTTAGGGTGTAGGTTTGCTGGCTGAGCTGTAGGTTTGATATCCAGATGTTTCATTACCTGGCTAGGTAACATCATCAGTGGCGACCTCCAAGTGACGCGAAGTTGTTGTCTCCTGCTTTCTATTTATATGTTTGTCCTGGATGGGTTTCCTGGGGTTTGTGGTGATGTCATTTTCTGTTCGTTTTCTGAGGGGTTGATAGATGGTATCTAGATCTATGTGTTTATTTATGGCGTTGTGGTTGGAGTGCCAGGCCTCTAGGAATTCTCTGGCATGTCCTTGCTTAGCCTGTCCCAGGATAGATATGTTGTCCCAGTCGAATTGGTGGTTTTTTTCGTCTGTGTGTAGGGCTACGAGGGAGAGAGGGTCGTGTATTTTTGTGGCTAGCTGGTGTCTGTGTATCCTGGTGGCTAACTTTCTTCCTGTTTGTCCTACGTAGTGTTTGTGGCAGTCCTTGCATGGAATTTTGTAGATGATGTTGGTTGTCCGTGGGTTGTACTGGACAAAACCAACATCATCTGCAAAATTCCATGCAAGGACTGCCACAAACACTACGTAGGACAAACAGGAAGAAAGTTAGCCACCAGGATACACGAACACCAGCTAGCCACAAAAAGACACTACCCTCTCTCCCTCGTAGCCCTACACATGGATGAAAAAAACCACCAATTCGACTGAGACAACATATCTATCCTGGGACAGGCTAAGCAAAACATGCCAGAGAATTCCTAGAGGCCTAGCACTCCAACCACAACGCCATAAACAAACACATAGATCTAGATACCATCTATCAACCCCTCAGAAAATGAACAGGAAATGACATCACCACAAACCTCAGGAACCCCATCCAGGACAAACATATAAATAGAAAGCAGGAGACAACAGCTTTGCTTCACTTGGAGGTTGCCACTGATGATGTTACCTAGTCAGGTAATGAAACGTCTGGATATCAAACCTACAGCTCAGCGAGCAAACCTACACCCTAAACACCTGAGCTACAAGCCTTCACAAACCTTGCAAGAAGTGA
>NC_057746.1:1180858-1206467 GCF_004010195.1 Chiloscyllium plagiosum
ATACTCCAGTTCCAGGTTTTACTTTATGTGTGAGACATTGAAACTGTTACTTACATTTCGGTTCCGGGGAGCCGCGGGACAGGTTCTTCCAAACATTTAAATTCTGTTTCATGATGGCGATATTGGCTGAGATCCCCGCCTCTCCTCCCTGCATGACATGATTGTTAAACTCAGGGATCCGGGCCACCTCCTTCTTCAGGTTGAAATCCATGTATAAAACCTCATCTCCGTCATCCTCCAGGTCAAACTGTTTATCGGGGCTGCTGTCCTGAGCCATGAAGACCGAGAGCTGTTCATGTTGGTCTGTGAGAGAGAGAGAGGGGATCAGACACTGAGAGAGTGACCCCGGGAGAAAACATCATTCAACAAGATCACCAATGAACACACATCAAACCCAGATAAAACTCCAGGAGGGAATGTTCTGGAAACATCCAGACTGATCGGGGATGTGTTATATCTCCACCTGTACCAATATCTTTGTGAACGTGGTTACTATCGGAGTTACTGTGGTTCATGGGGGGGAATCATTATCCCCTCCAAATCAGGCAGGGACAACACACAGTGCCCTTAAATACTGAAACAAAAACAGAAAAGGCTGGAGAAACCTAGGAGGTCTGGCAGCATCTATGGAAAAAGAGACAGAGTTAACGTTTCAGGCCCAGTGCTATAGGAGTGAGCATTTGAAGGGACTAACAGCCAGGAGCGGCAGAAAAGGCTTGGGCCTTTCTGTGCCCTAATGCAGTTCAGAGTAAACATCAGGGTAAGTATTACTCCTTGAAATACTTTATTTAGTTGAATACAATCAAGCAGTTTTTAATCTTATTAAAAAAAACATATTAGACATAAATAGCTGGATTCAAATGAACTTCTTGAACAGTATAAAAAGTGTAGGGCATTCTCAAGAGGGATATCAGGAAAGCAATGAGATAGCCTTGGCACATAAGATTAAGAGAAAATGAGGAATGTAGATGCTGGAGAGATGGAGTCGAAAAGCACAGCCAGTCAGGAAGCATCCAAGGAGCAGGAGAATCAACATTTCAGGCATAAGCCTTTCATCAGGAATGTGGGTGGGAAGAGGGCTGAGAGATAAATGGGAGGGTGGGACTGGGAGGTAGGTAGCTGGGAAGGCAATAGGTAGTTGCAGGTGGGGGTGATGGTGATAGGGTGGAGTGGATAAGTGGGAAGGAAAATGGACAAGTTTTGAAGGTGGTGCCAAGTTGGAGGGTTGGATCTGGGATAAGGTAGGGGGAGAGGAAATGAGGAAACTCTGGGATGGGCATTGGCGACTGTGGGGCCCTCTATAGAATAACACTTGGGGCAGGGCTCTTGTTCCTACACTGGAGTGGTTGCAGCCTCTGTGTTCCCTGTACCTCCAAGGGCTTCATCGCCCTTTTCTCATTTGACCAAAATGTTCGGAGTGCAATGTTCCGTTCACACTGAAGTGAGCACTGGGGCATGTGCAGCGCTGCATCGAACATGTAGAGGAAGGCAGTGTTCTTCCTGAAGAGTGAGTGGGTGGTGCACCTCTCCCTGGAGAAGGGGCTTAGTGTCAGTGGCACGTTCTTGCCTGTCGACCCTCTGGAAGTAGTTGTTCAGAGGGTCATTTTATCGAACGTTCCACCCATTGATGGTGATAGGGTGGAGTGGATAAGTAGGAAGGAAAATGGACAGGTAGGACAGGTTTTGAGGGTGGTGCCAAGTTGGAGGGTTGGATCTGGGATAAGGTAGGGGGAGGGGAAATGAGGAAACTCTGGGATGGGCATTGGCGACTGTGGGGCCCTCTATACAGTAACACCTGGGGCAGGGCTCTTGTTCCTACACCGGAGTGGTTTCAGCCTCTGTTCCCTGTACCTCCAAGGGCTTCATCACCCTTTTCACATTTGACCAAAATGTTCGGGGTGCAATGTTCCATTCACCCTGAAGTGAGCACTGGGGCATGTGCAGCACTGCATCGAACATGTAGAGGAAGGCAGTGTTCTTCCTGAAGAGTGAGTGGGTGGTGCACCTCTCCCTGGAGAAGGGGCTTACTGTCAGTGGCACGTTCCTGCCTGTCGACCCTCTGGAAGTAGTTGTTCAGAGGGTCATTTTATCGAACGTTTCACCCATTTTACCATCTGAGCTGCTTCTCTCCCACATCCACAGTTTGGGGAGGTGAGCTCTGGTGTGATGAAGCTGTTGCTGTGTCTGAAGGAGGCCCACCTGAGACATTTACTCCTTCTGATGGGTTTTTGTCTGTTGGCCCAGGGAGAGGTCTTGGAAGGTGTGTTTACAGTAGAGTAGTATTAGGGTGAGGCTTACTGGGTGTTCATGGAGGGTATGCGGTGTCACTATGGAGGAACTGGCATCCCTCGAAGGGCTGCTGCCAGCCCCCCCGAGCGTTCACGGCTGGCACTGTTACCTGTCCTCTCACAATACCACCTCAGCTTCCTGCGAAAGGAGCTACCTCGGCCCAGGATGCCAGGAAGATTCCCTGGGTGACCCTGAGACTTCTGGGACTCAGTATGGTGCGACTTCCCTTCTGGAGGATAGCGATCCCCAGGCCTGTCGAGAAATTGTGCGTTTTGGAGCCTGGCCTGAGGCAGATATGACTGGAAGCGGTAGAGAATTCCACTGGTCCATATACAACTGGACTCTGTCTCAGTTAAAACTGCTTTAAAAACTCCTGGAGTTCCCCGATGGGGATGAGGGAGACCTGAGGCCCGTCGATGATAAATATGAGTGAACGGGCAGTGCCCCCCAGCTTCCCCAGTCCCTCCCTTATCCTAAAACTTGTGAAAGAAAACAGAGGGAGGATGGTTGAGATGGGTGGGGTAGCAGCGAGACAGTGGAGAGTTGGAGATGTCTCTTGTTCCCCACCCTCTTGGAAAAGGCACCATTCCTCAGGGTTAGAGGGACAGGGGAATCCGGTACTAACAACACCTCCCCACGGGTGAGGGAGTAGTTTCCCCTGGAAACCCCTCTCCCTCCTCACCAGGGGAGGAGGACATGAACACCCCCAACCCCCACCTATAGTTCATTGCAACCAGATCAGGCCTCTCAAGGGTGAGGTGGGCGTGGCAGCTGAAGTCTTGCTGACGCCACAGGAACTGGAGGCTCTTGAGGTTTTCAGTGTGCCTACTGGGGACTGAGGTGGACATTGTTACCCTGAGGTTATCCTAGATTGTAGCGCTGAAAGGGCAGGCCTCCCTGCTCTCCTAGGCCTTTATTTTAGGCTCCTCTGCCCTTACTACAGACCTTTATCCAGACACAGAGCCAGGAGTGGAGCAGGTTTCCAAACTGATGCCACCCAGAGGACCTGACATTTTAATCAACGTTTTAGTTGAGCCTGGTGTCATCCAGAACTTCGAGGGCTCTGCAAGGGATCCTGCTGCTGCTGATCCTATGGATGGGGTCAAGGCAGGGGTATGTCTAACCGGTGACCCCCTCGCCCCGCACCCGCTGTGGGGGTAGGGGTCAGTGGTCAGAGGCAACAATCTGGAGGAGCAGTGGGTGTTGGTTGGGAGCACTGCTGAGTTAGACAGAGCGGAGGGAGACGTGGTGCTCGTAGACAAGGTCTCCTTCATCCTCATCGGGGAACTCGAGTTTTTAAAGCAGTTTTAACTAAGACAGAGTCCAGTTGTATATGGACTAGTGGAATTCTCTACCGCTTCCAGTCATATCTGCCTGGCAGCTATTGGCAGGCCCTGGAATGGGCAAGAACATAAAGAGGCTGTACCAGGGATTCCTTATCAGCATCCTCAGAGTGGAAGGGAAAAAGAGCCCTTTTGCCCCTGCTCAGTAAGTTAGGTTTCATTGTTTTAACTGGTGATGGTGGTGGTACATACTGCAGCCATAAAGCCTCAATGTCAATGGCAGCAGAAAGGCCTGGCACAGATTTGGTATGCTCTTGCTCCTTGGGGAATGGGAGTATGCAGTGAGCCTCCTACAAGAAACCCCATACCGTTTCCGGAGATCAAGCTGCACAGTTCCTGGAGTGGCAGTGGAAGGGTCTTACTGAGTCACCTAGCTTCCAGTTCTGGCAGGGATGGCTACCTTGTTGGTCCCTTTCTTTCAGGTGGAGATTGAGGGTCAAGGGATGTGTACCAGGCCCGTGTGCTCCAGCTTATGCTTCATTTCAGAGACATGTGAATGTATGTGTGCCTTGTATGGGACCTGACTAGACCACATGGTTCTTCGAGGAACTGTCTAATCTTCTTAGCTCCATCGATGAGGGCAAACTCATCTTCTTTGGGAGAGATTTCACTTGTACCCTGAGCAGCAGGACTGTGGTGGTACCTAGAAGAGCTCAGCATCGGTGGGGAAGCTGAGGGACTTGGTTAAAACCTTTGACTTGGTAAATGTCTAACAAGCTCTCCATCCTGACTCCATCACCTTCACCGTCGTGAGGCCTGGAGTCAGAGCTCCAGAGTTGATCACCTGTACATTTTGCGGGTGTACACCTCCTCCTTTCCGGTGGCCTCCACGCAGCAGGTGCCGTGCACGGCCCATTACCTGGTGTGAGCGGAGGTCCTACCATTTGGCACCCACCTCGGATCCACATACTGGCACTTGAACAACCTGTTGCTGGAGGATGAGCACTTCCGGGACTCATTTCGTCGGTTCTGGGCCGGCTGGAGAAGGGAGCGGGGAAACTTCCCTTCCCAGAGGCTATGGTAGAAATCCAGGATTGAGGAGTTGGGGAAGGAGGTGTTCGACCTGGAGTCATGTCTCGGTCAGCCCGATGTGGACCCACCCTGTAGGGGGTGTACAAAGAGAAGAAGGCCGCGCTCCAGGACTTGCAGCTTGTTGGGTCCTGGGGCACATATGTGAGATCATGGACCAATTCCTTCGGGATCTCCACTACAGCTCCCCCACTTGCACGGAGTTCTCCAGCAGAGGGACTGTTATATGGCTCCCTTCTCTCCAGATCCATCCAGTGAGGAAGCTGACAAAGTCCTGTCGCAGGTCAGCCCTGAGGGTGCTGAGAGGCCTGACTCCCTTCTAAGGCTAGAGGAGCTGACCAGTGCCCTCAACTGTCTTTCCAGGGGCAAGACACTGGGACTGGACAGGCTGACCGTGGAGTTCTGGAATGTTCTGGGAGGGTGACTGTGTGCAGATCTTGGAGGACTGTATCGTGACCGGAGAGATGCCCCTTTCTTGGAGCAGGGCCGTCATCACTCTGTTGCCTAAGAAGGGGGACCTCCGTTTGTTAAAGAATTGTTGGGAATGACCCATCTCCCTCCTCAGCATGAACTACAAAACCTTTGTCAGGGCACTTTGGATTCCCATTGGTACTGTGCTGGACCACATGATCCACCCAGACCAGTCCTCACTGTCCTGGGCCAGAGCATCCACAACAATATCCACCTGGTGCAGGACATGATCTATTAGTCTCAAAGGGCTGGTGAATCAAGCATATTCTTCTCCCTTGATCAAGAAAAGACGTTCGACAGAGTGGATCACGAGGATCTGCTAAGGAGTCTGTGAGCTGTTGGATTCAGGATCCTAGTGCGTAGTGAAAGTCAACAGATCCCTGATGGTGTCCCTCCCCTTTGGGAGAGGTGTACGTCAAGGCTGCCCCCAGTTCGGCCAGCTGTATTTTCTACAACTATGATTTTACATCGAGCCTCCTCTTAGGATTTGAACCCTGATGAGGTAATCTTCCATCAGTTGCACAGTCTCTATTACAATATGCAGTTCGTGTTCATGGAGAGGTCGCAGTCTTGGGTCTTTCTCCTAGAATTGCCTGACTTCCGTCTAGTAGGACTTATACACTTAATGGGAAGGTCCTAGGGAGTGTTGCTGAACAAAGAGACCTTGGAGTGCAGGTTCATAGGAGAGGCTGAACAGGCTGGGGCTGTTTTCCCTGGAGCATCAGAGGCTGAGGGGTGACCTTATTACGAAATTATGAGGGGCATGGATAAATAGACAAAGTCTTTTTTTCTGGGGTGGGGGAATCCCGAACTAGAGGGCATAGGTTTAGGGTGAGAGGGGAAAGATATAAAAGAGACCTAAGGGGCAACTTTTCCACGTAGAGGGTGGTACGTGTATGGAATGAGCTGCCAGAGGAAGTGGTGGAGGCTGGTACAATTGCAACATTTAAGAGGCATTTGGATGGGTATATGAATAGGAAGGGTTTGGAGGGATATCGGCCGTGTGCTGGCAGGTGGGACTAGATTGGGTTGGGATATCTGGTCGGCATGGACGAGTTGGACCGAAGGGCCTGTTTCCATGCTGTACATCTCTATGACTCTGTGGAACTGATTGCAGTCTGGGACACGGTCGGCTCATGCCTGAACTCTCCCTCTATGGGAACGGCTGACCTCGCCAGGTTCCTCCTTGAGGGAGGAGAGAGCTGGGGATGCAGGGTTGACTAGAGTCTGGGATGGCTGGGTGACAGAAGAGCAGGCTGAATGCTGACCCCTATCCATCCGGACGGCAATATCGATCTGCGCAGCAGAACCTTTCTCGTGGTGTGCTGCCTCACAAACTGAGCCACCTCAGACATAATCTCCTGATGCCCTTTTGCATGGCATCATTTGTACGGGTTGATGCTCCACACTCTCTGATGCTGTGCTCTTACCCACCACCCAGACACACCTTAACACTTTGCCCTCCAACAGCAGAGATCCCCTGTTTAGGGCCCTCTTATGTCAGGGATTTGGGGTGGAGAGTGCGACATGTGGCGGTCCCGTGAAACTGGTGACTGAGCACGTTTGCCAGGTGCCAGGCTACGTTCACCTTCTGGTGCCTGCAGGAGATGGTGTTTCACATTTACGTTGAGTGTGTTTGTCTGCAGCCCCGTTTTGGTTCTTTGAGGGGGCTGCTGTTGAAATTTTGGCTACATTTCAGCCCTACACTCCTCTGGATCCTTGGGTATCCGGTGCAGGGAAGCGTGGACAAGTCTACAAACCTTTTTGTAGCTTTTTTGTTTAAAAGAGGTGGAGGGTTGTTTCTCAGACTGGAGGTGTGTTCCCAGCGGTGTTTCATAGGGATCTTGCTGGGTCCACTTTTGTTTGTCATTTATACAAATGATTTAGATGAGAATATAGAAGGCGTGGTATGTAACTTTGCAAATGACACCAAAATTAGTGGTATAGTGAATAATGAAGAAGGTTCTCTAAGATTACAAAGAGATCTTGATCAAGTGGGTCAATGGGCTGAAATTTGGATAAATGTGAGGTATTATATTTTGATAAAACAAACAAAGGCAAGACTTATACAATTAAAAGTAGGGTCTTGGGTAGCCATGACTTGGAGATGCCGGTGGTGGACTGGTGTGGACAAAGTTTAAAAAATCACACAACACCAGGTTGTAGTCCAACAGGTTTATTTGGAAGCATTAGCTTTCGGAGCACTGCTCTGTCATCATTCATCGTATAATTGTGATGAACCTGATGAAGGAGCGGTGTTCCGGAAGCCAGTGCTTCCAAATAAACCTTTTGGACTATAACCTAGTTTTATGATTGTTTATTTAGTCTTGGGTAGAGTTGTAGAACAGAGACCTAGGGGCTTAGGTACATTAATTTTTTTGAAGTTTGCATCACATGTTGACAGAATGCTTAAGAAGGCATTTAGCACACTTGCCTACATCACTCAGATGTAGGTATGAGTAAGGTGAATGGCAGGGGTATTTTCCCTTGGTTGGACGCTTTCAAGAATTGGAGGCATTTTTTAAGGTGAGAGGAGAAAGATTTAAAAGTAGTGGTTCATCTGTGGAATGAACTTCCAGAGGAGGTGGTGGGTGTGGGTACCATTACAACATTTCAAAGGCATTTAGGTAAATACATGAATAAGAAATGTTTGGAGGGATATGTGCCAAGCGCAGGCACATGGGCCTAGTTTAATTTGGGATTATGGTCAGTATGGACTGGTTGGACCATGCTGTATGACTCTATAATTAGCCAAGATAGACACATTAAACAATATATTTATAACCTACAATGATTAACCTTTAATATAATGGAAGACAGGCAAAACGAAGCAATATCCCACAGAAGATGAACCAGTGTAAGATCTGAAATCCTGCCTCATCCATGGCACTATGTGAATGGTGCTGGATAATTAAATATCTCACTGAACAAATTCAATGATGTTATCATCACACAATCAATATCCATTCACCAGAAACTGAACTAGACTAACCACTTTGGGTATGAAAGCAAGTCAGCTACTGGGAATTCTGTGGCAAGTAATTCACCTCTTGACTTCCCAAAGCCTGTCAAGGAAACATAGAAAATCCTGAGAAAATGTAGGCCATTCAGCCCTTTGACCCTGCTCCACCACTCAATGCACTCATGGCCGATCATCATTCTCAGTAATTTGCTCACACTTTCTCTCCATACCATTTGATACTTTAGCCCTACAAACTAACTCTAACTCTATAAAAACATTCCATGTTTTGGCCTCAACTGCCTTCTGTGGCAGCAAGTTCCACAGGCTCACCACTCTCTGGGTGAAGGAATTTCATTGTCTTATAGAATCCCTACACAGTGGAAGCGGGCCATTTGGCCCATTGAGATCATATCGACCCTTTGAAGAGCATCACACCCAATTTCTATAACCCTGCATTTTCCATGGCCAATCCATCTAATCTGCACTTCTTTGGACTGTGAGGGGAAACCAGAGCACCCAGAGAAAACCCACGCAGATACAGGGAGATAGTGCAAACTCCCCACAGACAGAATGTGGAGGCAGGAATTGAACCCAGGTCCCTGGCACTGTGAGGCAGCAGTGTTAACCATTGAGCCACCATGCCACCCCAGCAAAATAAGTATTTCTCCTTATTTCAGTCCTAAATGGTTTATTCCATAACTTTGAACTGTGACACCTGGTCCTGGATTCCCGAGTCACCTGGAACACCCTTCCTGTGTTTACCATGTCTGTTAGTGTTTTATAGGTTTCTGTGAGATCCTTCCGATCCTCATTCTTCTAAAACCCAATGATACAGTTGTAACCGATCCAGTCTCTACTCATATTGTCAGTCCTTATCATCCAGGAATAAGTTTGGCAAACCATTGTGTATGCCTTCCATAGTCAGAATATCCTTCTTCCAGTAAGGAATGCGAAACTATTCACAATATTCCAGGTATAGTCTCATCAAAGCCCTGTACAATTGCAGCAAGATATTGGACTCGATTCCTCTCACTATGAATGCCAACACATTATTTGTCATCTTCACCACTTGCTGCACTGAAACTCTTAGTTTCAGCAATTCGAGCACAAGGACACCCCAGTCTCTTAGTTTCTACCCCCTTTCCATATTTGTCACCATTCAGATGATCATCTGTCGTCTTGCATTTGCTACCACCGTGGATAACTTCTCATTAATCCACATTAGACATCACATGCCATGCATTTGCTAATCACGCAACTTGTCCATATCACACTGAAGCATCTCTGCATCCTCCTCATAGTCCACACTTCCGTTCAGCTTTGTATCATTTGCAAACCTGGAAATGGACATTTAGTTCCTTCGTCTAAATCATGAAAATATATTGTGAATAGGTGGAGTCCAAGCACTTAACTTTGCTAAACCCTGCTGATCACTGGCTACCACTCAGAAAATGACACTGTATTCCTACCCATTGTTTCTTATTTATCAAACAGTTCTCTTTCCATGTCAGTACTCTCTCCTCAATCGCATGCACTTTAAATTTTACACACTGATCTGTTATGTGGGACACTATTGAAAACCAACTGAAAGTCCAAATAATTCACATCTGCAGACCAATTCGACTAGTTACAGCCTTTGAAGAATTCCAGTAGTCATAAAGTCATAGAGAGCTACAGCACAGAAAGAGGCCGTTAGGCCCAACAATTCTGTACCAATTGAAAACAGCGATCAAAAATTCTAATTCCCCCCTTGGCCCACAGCCCGTGTGCCTTGGCACCGTGCTTCTAAATGCTTTTCAATGTTAGAGGATTTCTGTCTCTACCATCCTTTCATACTGATTCCCACCATCCTCTGAGTGCAAACCTTTATCCTCATCTCTCCATAGATTTATCATGTGTGATTTCCCTTTCATACATCTCTGACTTTGTCCAATCCTATCACTTTCTTATTAAATCTTTGATAATTGACTCCATCATTTGCACAACTACCAATGTCAGGCTAACTAAGTGTCTAATTCCCTTTTTTTTTCTCTGCCTCCCTTTTTGAATAATTAGCAACCCTCTAATCCATAGGATTTGTTCCAGATTGTACAAAATTTTGAAAGATGACCACCAATGAATCCACTCTTTCCAGGGCCATTTTGGAAAATATTGTGGAATATGGATGATCAGGCCATGAGGATTTATCAATCTTTAATTATAAGATTTCCCAACACCATTTCTTCACTAATACTGATTTCTTTAGTTCCTCCCTGTCACAAGACCCTATGTTCCCAACATTTTTGAGACATTATTGGTGTTCTTCTTTGTAAAGATGGAATCAAAATATGTATTTAATTAGTTTGTCATCTCTTTGTTCTCCATTATAACTTTCCTATTTGTGACTGTAAATAACTTATATTTGTTGTCATCATTTATTTTCACTTCATGCACTTATAAAAGCTTTTACAGTTAGTTCTGTAAGTTCTTTGCAAGCTTATTCTCGTACTGTATTTTACCTCTACTTTATTTGGCCAATTTGTACATCCCTTCCTTGGATCTAATACTATCTGTAATTTCCCTTGCTAGTCATGGCTAGGCCATCTTCCCATTTTGTACCAGACCGGAAAGAACAATTGTTGCAGTTCATCAATGCATTCTTTAATTGTTTCCCATTTTCTATTCTCTATCATCCCTTTGAGTATGGTTCCATAACTTACCGTAGCCATCTCGTACCTCATATCTTAGTTTCCTTTATTTGGATTCAGGACCCTCATCTTAGAATTGACGCTGTCACTGTCCATCCTAATGAAGAATTATGTTCACTCCTCATAAAGGGTCTCGCAAAGCCAGATTGCTAATGATCCCTTTTATTTTCACCAACTACAAGCTAGGAAGGAATACTCTCCACCCTGCCTGGATGAATGTCACCTCACTAAGTTTGCAGATGTTGAAGGCCTGTGTTAATGGGTATTGAGGCTGAGGTTGAACAGAGATGGGTATTTTGATGAAACTAGAATTAGGTTGAGTTTGGGTATCAGCTCAGCATCAATGATAAAAGCATCAAACTGTTATTTTATAAGCACTATTACACAATTAAGTTTTCAGTGAGAATTAAACTATTGCTCAATACTGCAACTTTGACATAGTTTGACTTTACAAGTCGATATTTGTTGATATGACTGGTGTTAACCTCGAGAGTTTTATTATTAATTCCAAGTCAAAAGATTTTTTTTCTCATGGAGACAGGACCTGGCTATTCGCTTTCTGTTTAGTATTGTATCATTGTAGTCAATAAAAATTACCATCATCCATCCTTGCACTGTAAGATGTTACAGGATGTACAGCTAGGACAGATATTAAGGTCAATAAATGGAGGCCAGTCAAATTTCAAAAGCAATTCCTGCTTGAAATATGCTAACCAATCCTCTTGTCTCCAAACAGATCTGGCATATAAAATATACACTGTGTGGCTACTAGGTACTGGATTCTTCACTGTCAGTGTGAAACATTTGCAACTCAGATTTAACTTAATGGCAGCAACATAACAAACAAATTCAACCTCTTCTATGCCAAGTATCTTGTCACCTGTGAACAGAGCTAATGGCTGGTGAACAGTTTTTAGGAGCTATGTCAAGGCCTCCCAACACCAACCTGTCTCTGAATCTGATTCACTTGTCTCATCACTTCCTGTCCCTTTCTCTCAAAGGACTTTATCTTCCAAAATCTAAATGTTAGATTTAGATGTATCACAATAAGGAAAGACACTGACTAACTGAGGGATGTGAATCTGTGTAATTCTTTATTGCAGAGGGCTGTTGAGGCAATCAGTGTATTCAAGGCTGAGTTAGATTTTTGATCAGCAAAGGAATTAAGGGTAATGGGGAAATACAGGAAAAAGAAATTGAGGATTATCAGATCAGCCACAATCTCATTGAATGACAGGGCAGACTCAATGGGCTGAATGGCTTACATCTGCTCTATGTCTAATTGTCTTATGGTGTCCCACACTGTTACCTCTGGGGTTGCTGTGGTGAGTGGGATAAATGCATTTAAAGGAAAGCTACTTAAGTATATGAGAGAGAATGGGATAGAAGTAGAGAAGGAAGGATGAAATGAACTTGAGTAGAACATGACTCATTTGGCTGAATGATGGATTCTGTGTGGTATATGGTACCCTGTTGTGTGATTTATTCCTCTTATTTATGTGCTCTTCCTTGTCAACATCACCCTAAAATACTGCATTAAATTTCCACATGTAAACTGGCAACCTGCAGCTTAATCTCACCAACACCTCTTTGCCATCCTATCACTATCTCTGATTTGTCATGTTGCCTGTCCGACGTCCAGAACTGGATAACCAGAAATTTTCTTCAATTAAATTTTAGGAAAATCAAAGCCATTAGTTTCAGTCTGTGATGTAAATATAATTTTCTGACTACTGACTCCATTCCCATACCTGACCACACACTGAGACTGAACCAGACTTTACACAGATATGTGTCTTACATAAGCCAGAGCTGATCTTCCAATCCTATGCCTTCTCCATCACTGAGACTGTCCACTTCTATCTCTGGAACTTCTCCTGCTTCAGCTTCGTCACCACACATTCCACCTTTAAAATCTGAACTTTTCCAAAAGTCTGCTGTCTGGATCCAAACTCACATGAAATTCAGTTTACCTGAGCTTGTTGATCTGCATTGATTCATCTGGCAATACTTCAAGTTTAAACTTCTCATCATTGTATTCAAATTAGTTCATGGCTTCATTATTCCCTATTTTTGTAACCTCCTCCAGCTTAACAATCCCCTCACAACTCTGCATCCCTCCAACCATTGGTGGAAATCTCCTTCTAAATCAATTCTTTGATCAAGCAGGTCACTCCTTATAGAATTCCTTCTCGGAAACAAGTTTTACTCTGATTATATTTAGTGAAATACCTTTGGGTCATCATGCCATGTAAAAGGCACTATTTAAATGCAAGTTGTAGTACAGTCTAAGTTACACACAGTGAATGGTATGGTTCAGATCTGATGTAACTCATGTTCTTCCCAAATGTAGGATCTTAGCTCATTGTCTTTTGATGCTTTACCTGAAGGTGTTTTGTTGGCTGTTTCTGTCCGTGGTGGTTTGAAATTACCTTCCACTCAGAGGGAAAGGGTGACTGGATAAGACTTTGATTTACAACAGCCAAAACACAAATTAAGCCAATGCTTTTTGGCATTATTGAGGGTGGCACAGTGGCTCAGTGGTTAGCACTGCTGCCTCACAGCACCAGGGACCTGGGTTCGATTCCATTCTCGGGCGACTGTGGAGTTTGCACATTCCCCCTGTGTCTGCGTGGGTTTCCTCCGGGTGCTCCGGTTTCCTCCCACCGTCCAAAGATGTGCAGGTTAGGTGAGTTGGCCATGCTAAATAAAAATCCTGGAACTGGATTTTCGGCTTCAGTGTGGGAATTGGGAGGTGGATCATTTCCCAGCATCATGATCCTGCTTCTACCCAGACAGTGGATTTTCAACAGAGGGAGCTGGGGCAGGAATGGAGCCAGGCCGGAACAGCAACACTGAAGGGGGATGGTTTAAGCAGAACTGGGTCAAATGGGCTAATACAGATTTGTCTCGATGTCATCTTCATATTGCAAGAAATCCAAGCTCTCCACTGAAGGAAGTATTACAGTTGGAACTCTATTCTGGGCACAGTGGCTCAGTGGTTGTTGCTGCTGCTTCACAGTGCTAGGGACCCGGGTTCGATTCCAGCCTCAGGCAACTGTCTGTGTGGAGTTTGCACATTCTCCCCGTGTCTGCTTGGGTTACTTCCCACAGTCCAAAGATGTGCAGGTCAGGCGAATTGGTTATGCTAAATTGCCCGTAGTGTTAGGTGCAGGGGCAAACATAGAGTATTAGGGTGAGGGAATGAATTTGGGTGGATTACTCTTGGAGGGTTAGTGTGGACTTGTTGGGCCGAAGGGCCTGTTTCCACATTGTAGGGATTCTATGATTATTGTGAACCAAAAGCTTGCTGTTTATCCAACTGAAGTAACCAAGCCCTACAGCACAAATACCTAGGCAGTAAACGATATAATGCAGCCACATTTTTATACACTTACAAGTTTTTATTTTCAAGAACTCATTGTTATTATTGTGTATGTTATACCACTTTTGGAACTCATAACCAATTAATTGCCCCAGTTGAAAGAGATGTTATTACCACACTGAAACCAAAACAATCATTTCATCCCCAGTTAATAACCAATACTTGAGTGTAATTAAGCACCCAGTTAATAAACAATTAATGACACTGTACCGAGCCCAGTCATGTCATATATTAATATCCATATATCATTACATTTTACAGTTTTATAACTCACATTTCACAGCCAAGGTTCCTTGAAGTAAAACCAGCATTAATATAGTAATGTAACATCCAGCTTCCATTCTGCTTGCGGATGTAACCAGATTTCACCCTCTGGAGAGCTCTTAATCTGTTGTGAGTGTGCTCTCTCTCTGTGCGAAGTTCAGTTTCTGTCTGACTGTAGTGAGCATTACTTGGTAATTGACAGATGTTGTATTATTTATAAACCAATCACCAATCGAGATCTCCTTCATCAGCTGTTTCCAGGTGAAATTCAAACTTGTTCTGTATTACTCTGACTGAGGAGAAAGTGAGGTCTGCAGATGCTGGAGATCAGAGCCTTGCGTTATGTTTACTTGAGAAAGAATTGCAGTCAGATGGATATATGCTCCGAATAGATATTTTAGGATTATTATAGGAAAGATATTATTAAACTTGAAAGAGTGCAGAAGAAATTTACAAGGATGTTACCACGACTCAATGATTGAGTTATAGGGAGAGGTTGGACAAGCTAGGACTTTCCTCTTTAGAGTATAGAAGACTGAGGGAGGTTCTTATAGAAGTGTTTGCGATCGTGAGAGGCATGGATAGGGTGAATGCACGCAGTCTTTTTCCCAGGGTCTAGGACTAGAGGGCATCCGTTTAAGGTTAGATAGAGGGGAATGAAAAAAAGGGAACCTGAGGGGCACGTTTTTTACACAGAGGGTGGTACACATATGGAATGAGCTGCCAGTGGACATGGTTGAGGTGGGTACATTAACAACATTTAAAAGGCATTTGGACAAATACATGGATAGGAAAGGATTAGAAGGATATGGGCCAAGTGCAGGGAAATGGGGTTAGCGCAAGTGGACATATTGGTCGGTATGGCCCAGTTTGGGCTAAAGGGCCTGTCTCTGTTGTAGGACTAAACAGTTTCTGTTTTACTCTGCTTCTAATGTCTCCTGCTGTCCTCCATTTCTATTTCATATTCCCAGCTGAAACCCTTGCGTTTACTTTATTTGATTCAATCAAAGTGTCTCTATAGAGAGAAATATGGTTTCCAATGTTTCATTGGGTTTTACCTCTGAAAGTTCAGGATATTGAGAAATTGGAAACTAAAACCTATCTCTGTCGTTTTTGCTGTCTTCTTCTCCTTTCCCATTTTTTATAGGTGTAGAAAAAATAAAGTTAAAACAAAGGGTTAGAGTGTCAGTTACTGAAGTCAATCATAATCTCACAATGTTTGAAAAGTTAGAGTTCACAGTTCGGGACTATACTGCTTTTAAGTAGTCAGGTAGACGAAAGTGAGGACTGCAGATGCTGGAAATCAGAGTCAAGATTAGAGTGGTGCAGCATCCTAGGAGCAGGAAAATCGGCATTTCGGGCACCTGCTGGGCTTTTCCAGCACCACTCTAATCTTGACTCTGCTTTTAGTTAGTGCCTCTGCCGTCAGCATTACCCAATCTTCTCAAATTAGACCAAGCCTCAAGACAAGGGTGAGGACACAGGTCTTGTTCACTCCTTCACCCTGATAATAAATTCTGGTTGGTTTGACACTGTTTACTGTCAGACTCCCCTCACCTTCTGAACACAGGGTATTCAGTTGCAATGATCAGATCCTGTATACTCCCAGGGCAGGAACAGAATGTGTATCAGATTGATTTAGATTCATGCATTATTACACATTGCCTGTTTGAACAGCATCTGAAAACCATATCTGTGTCTCAGTGAATGATAAGAGTGACCGCGATGATGCCAGTATTTCAATATAATGTGTTTTGCTGCAGCTTGTGATTGGGAAATGCTGATTGTTCCTCCACATGTCACAGAGTGAAAATTTCCCAACTAACTGGTGCTATTTGAAAATGTCTCTAATTGCTGTGTCAATGGTTGAGATCAATCCATAAACCAATCTGATCACAGCCTGACTGACCATCAGCTGTCTTTGGGTCAAGTGCTGAAAGCTTAAAAATGTGTTGCTGGAAAAGTGCAGCAGGTCAGGCAGCATCAAAGGAGCAGGAGAATCGACATTTCGGGCATAAGCCCTTCTTCAGGGATCAAGTGCTGAAACTCAAGCAGAATGTTCAGTTAAACTTCAGCCTCGGTCACACATACTGCCTTTACAATGTCTCCCCCTGCAGGAGTTATAGAGATGTACAGCACGGAAACAGACCCTTGAGTACAACTTGGCAATGTCAACCAGATATCCCAACCCAATCTAGTCCCTTTTACTAGCATTTGGCCCATATCCCTCTAAACCCTTCCTATTAATATACCCATCCAGATGCATTGTAAATGCTGTAATTGTACCAGCCTCCACCACTTCCTCTGGCAGCTCATTCCATACACGTACCACCCTCTGTGTGGAAAATGTTGCCCCGTAGGCCCCTGTTAAATCATTCGCCTCTCACCATAAACCTATGCCCTCTAGTTCGCGATTCCCCCCATTCTACCAACCCTGGGATGAGTCCTTGTCTATTTATCCTGTCCGTGCCCCTTATAATTTTATAAACCTCTGTAAGGTCGCCCCTCAGCCTTCGACGCTCCAGGGAAAACAGCCCCAGCCTGTTCAGCTTCTCTCTATAGCTCAAATCCTCCTACCCTGTTGTGGTTCTGTTCACCGAGCTGGGAATTTGTGTTGCAGACATTTCGTCCCCTGTCTAGGTGACATCCTCAGTGCCTGGGAGCCTCCTGTGAAGCGCTTCTGTGATGTTTCCTCCGGCATTGTCACCTAGATAGGGGACGAAACGTTTGCAACACAAATTCCCAGCTTGGCGAACAGAACCACAACAACGAGCACCCGAGCTACAAATCTTCTCCCAAACTTTGTCCTCCTACCCTGGCAACATTCTTGTAAATCTTTTCTGAGAATTAATTTCTACCATTAACCCAGGAACAAACATTAGGGGAGATTAGTCTACATCAGGGGCTGGAGTTTTCAGTCCCCAGATGGGACAAACTGGGTCAAACATGGTGGCTGGGGCACCACCTAGAACTCTCTCACTGTCCCATTTCTGGTACTGGTTATCTACATCAAAGTGATCTGAGGGAATTGATCAGCTCAGTTTATAAAAATTCATTTACAGATGAGGGCATTGCTGGTCAGACCAACATTTATTTATCTATTATAATTGCCGTCAGAGGGCAGTTAAAAGTCAACTACATTGGCTATGGGTCTGGAATATGTGTAGGCCAGACCAGGTGAGGATGGTTGTTCCCTTCCCTGAATAAGATGGGCTTCTCAAACAATTGACAATAGTTTCATGGTCATCATTAGATTCTTAATTCTAGATTTTTATTGAATTCAAAATCTACCATTTGCCATGATGGGATTTGAACCTCTGTCCCCAGAACTTTACCTGTGTCTTTGGATAACTGGTTTTTGATACAGAGAATATCAACAGCGCGGGCTCAATTCCAGCACAGGTTGAGGTTACCATGAAGGTCTCTCCTTCTCTCACCTCTTGTGAGATAGCAGCCTATGGTCTGGTAAGACTATGGTGACTTTATTGACAAGGCACAGGGGTTCCAGCAGCTTGCAAAGAACCTAAGGCCTGTCGGATGCCCTGCTAAATTGACAGCTGAAGCAGGTATAATTTTGTAACTGTGACAACAATGTGCGGTCTCTAACCACAACAACAAAGCACCATCAGGAACGGAATGGCAGACCATTTATCAGTTGGCAGGAAGGTTCTGGAATGCGTCAAGTGCATGAGCAAACCATTGCTGTAAAGTGAGCTAGGAAGGTATGGGAGTTACGTAGGGGGAAGGGAGAAGAGGTGGGGGGCGAACTCCAAGAACTCAGACGCCACTTAAATATCTGCCACCAAGGAGGCACTCGACTTGCAAATTGCCACCCTAGGACAGAAATTGAAGCACTGAACAAGGATTCTGTGCACCTGGCCCACCACAGCAGGCTCATTTCCCTGGAGATGTCTGAGCCACCTTAATGATGAATTAGCACCGAGAAACACCCTAGCGACAGGCTCTCCCAAGTGAGCATTCACTGTTACCGTGGCCCATGAAGTCTTCAACTCAAGTTCATCCGAGGGTTCTTTTGCTAAGCTGTGTGGGATATCCCAGTCGTTGTAGCATCCATGTAGTTACAGATGTCCTCTTCACAAGTGTCTCTGACTGGATCAGCCTTTCAAAAGATACAGCTTCACAACAGTACAGGACAATGGATTTTGCATCAGTAGCTGGCTTCCCAAGGGGCCAGGGCTTTATAGACTGAACCCAGGAGCCCTGAAGAACTCAGCGGGTATGTTCATTAACAGGAGAGTCTACCATCAGTGCTCAGCCGGAGTGTGACCATCAACAGAGTTTCCTACAGGATTAGGCATCCTTGCCATGCAGCTCCCTTTACACGGACTCCGGGCTGACTCTGCATTTTCACCTGACCCCTCTGTTGGATAGTGGGACTCCAGTTGCCTCCAAACATTCCTGTGAGGATTCCAAACTGAGTCCCAGGACATTACAGCAAGGGTAACCTGGACACCAGGACACTCTTTGAACAGACTGTATACCAGAGGCCTACTCAGGGAGATTTTGATGCCTTGAGCACACTCTGGTGCACCAATGCAATATTCATCTTTTTGGGTATCCAGATTGGTTGATATGTGCTGCATGCTACACAACACTGTACAGCAGTGGAGTGCTCTGCTAAATGAGATGGTCAACAAAGGAGGCCCTGTATCCTTGGAGGATGAAGTGGTGCATGATTAGGAAGAAGGGCAGGGACTCAGATGCAGAGGATTCTGATGTTCAGGGTGGATTGCGACATCATGATGCTGGGGATGTGAAGGTGGATCCAGGCTGGCTTGCTGCGACCTACTGCATGTTCACAAAATAGACAGCAGGTGAATGCAGACATTAGCTGGATCAGCAGACCATCAGTATTCTGTTTTCTCAGGCAGCAGAGCAACAAGTCTTGGGAATGTGGGATGATTGTGATTTTACTGAGGTTCACTTCACGCTGGGCCAGTTTAAAAGGGATATCAAACATTTATCCAACAACGAGATAAACTGTGATAATAACTAGAATCATAGAATCCCTGCAGTGTGGAAAAAGGCTCTTTGGCCCAGCAAGTCCACACCCACCCTCCGAAGCGACTTTCACCCAGACCCATTCCCCTATAACTCTACATTTACCTCTGACTAATGCACCTAACCTACACATCCCTGAACACTATTGGTAATTTAGCATGGCCAATTCCCCTAACCTGCACATCTTTGGACTGTGGGAGGAAACGGGAGCACCCGGTGGAAACCCATGCAGACATGGGAGAATATGTAAACTCCACACAGACAGTTGCCTGAGGCTGGAATCGAACCCGGGTCTCTAGCACTGTGAAGCAGCAGCGACAACCACTGAGCCACTGTGCTCAGAATACAGAGTTCCCACTGTAATATTTCCTTCAGTGGAGAGCTTGGATTTCTTGCAACATGAAGATGACACCGAGGCAGATCTGTATTAGCCCATTTGACCCAGTTCTGCTTAAACCATCCCCCTTCAGTGTTTCTGTTCCAGCCTGGCTCCATTCCTGCCCCAGCTCCCTCTGTTGAAAATCTACTGTCTGGGTAGAAGCAGGATCATGATGCTGGGAAATGATCCACCTCCCAATTCCCACACTGAAGCTGAAAATCCAGTTGCAGATATTTTGAGAGAAGAGGTCATGGAGATAACCAGACTGTGCTGCATTCCCTGGCACTTCCCTGCACAATCAGACTCCACCTACTTGGTCTGAGAACTAAGATTGACAGTTCATTGTTCTTGCTGCATACTCAATGCCAATGATGCCCCAAACAGGACTATCTTCTCATTCTGGATAAAATGGGGCTCTTATTTTTTTCCCAAGTCTATGTCTTGTGTCCTAGTTCTAGTGAGTGCAAGCCAGAAAGTTTCAACTTCTCACCTTCTTTGAGACTTAAGATTTTAGTTTCACAAATTAAACATTTATGTTCCGCCTTCCCCGTTGCTGCACCTTTGACTCAGTCATACAGAGCCTCCTGAAGGTCTGTGGCTATGAATTGCTTGTCTTGTCAGTAGTGAGGACAGGTGTAGGGATACAATACTGGGGGAGTACTCCGTACCGACCAGTGCAAGAACAAAGGCAGAATAAGATTATAACAGATAGGAGTCAGAGAACACCATGTTACCTTATCTTCATTCTCCTGTCTGCCTGCAATAAACCTTGATGTCCTGTAGATTCAAAAATCTTTCTACAGTACCCAGCCTGCACTGCCTTCCAGGGTAAAGAAATCCAAAGACTCTGAGAGAAAAAGAGGTGAAGGATTCCTGAATGTGTACAGGAGAACTTCCCAAATGGTGTGTTTTTCTACTGAAATGTGGGTTATTTAATAAATAACTGAAATGATGGACATCACTGAGACCCAGATCCTGGGATCATGTCATATATAGCTGGAGTGATGAAGGGCACTGAGGTTAGAACACAGGAGATATTTAATATCTGGTTGGTGGTTATATTGAAAGGATACTTTTCACAGAATCAAAGAATCCCTACAATGTGGGAAGAGGCCATACTTTCCATCAAGTCAGCACCAACGATCTGAAGAGCCTTTGAACCAGATCCCGACACCCCCACTTTTTCCCTGAAAACCAACCGTCCTGACCTGCACATCTTTAGATTGTGGGAGGAAACCAGAACACCCAGCAGAAATTCACACAGGGAGGACATGCAAACTCTGTGCAGTCACACGAGGCTGGAATCCAGCCTAGATCCCTGGCACCGTGAGGTAGCAGTGCTAACCACTGAGCCATTGTGCAACTCTGTCTTGCTGGAGCTCTGAAACCAGGATACAAAGTGGTTCAAGGGCCTTGTCAATCTGAATATACCTGAGGTTCTGTTTACATTTGTAGAAATCCTAACCATTACTGAGAGTTTCTCATTTCCCTGTATCACTGGCACAGTAATTGTTATTCATTGGGATATGGATGAGACGTGTGGGAGGGAGCATTTGAGTGACCTCCCTTTCCACTATGATGTTAACACTGACTACATCTTCACATTCCCACTTTCCCCATTTCACCTTCCCAATACAAATCCTTATCCTTTCCCCAACCTTCGCACAGTTGTATGAAGTAATTCATTATTGTGGTACTAGAGGGCGCCATGACATTACCGTGCTGTACAGAAAAATGAGACTATCCCAACAAGTTCACCCAGAGACAGGTGACTCTTCAGGAAGCTGGATTGTTATTGGCCAGCGCCAGGATTTAAGTCGGTTTGTATTTATTTTTTGTGTGTACTTCTCGTCTGTGGTTTCACTTCTGGGGACTTTCCAAACCCTCAGCGCCTCTGATAAATCACAATGAAATGTAACCCTATCCAATCCTTAGATCACTGCTGTCCTGTGAGTACTCTAATTATAGCCTGAAGTTTCCAGCCACTGGTTACCTCACTTCGTGAAGTGTCTATTCACCCACATCAACCCCAGACTGACTGTAGAGCAATGCTGTCCATTAATGGAGAACTTGAGTTACTAAAGTATTAGGTGCAACACAAGCCAAGTTGTTCCAGTACAGTTACAACACTGCTATCGACCTGACAATGTGAAAAATTGCCCAGGTATGTTCTGTATACAGAAAGCAGGATAAATCCAACCTGGCCAATCACTGCCCCAACAGCCTCAGGCGACTGACTGTGTGGAGTTTGCACATTCTCCCTGTGTCTGCGTGGGTTTCCTCCCACAGTCAAAAAAAAGTGCAGGTCAGGTGAATTGGCCATGCTAAATTGCCCGTAGTGTTAGGTGAAGAGGTAAATGTAGGGGAATGGGTCTGGGTGGGTTGCACTCCAGCGGGTTGGTGTGGACTTGTTGGGCCGAAGGGCCTGTTTCCACACTGTAACTAATCTAATCTAAAAGATGGTCTACTCTTCATCATCAGTAAAGTGTTGGAAATTATTGAAGTGCTGTCAAGTGGAACTTATACAGCAGTAACCTGCTCAATGACACTCAGTTTGGGTTCCACCAGGGCCACTCAGCTCCTGACCTCATTACAGCCTTGGTTCAAACATGGACAAAAGAGCTGAATTCCAGAGACAACCCTTGACATCAAAGCTTAATTCAACCAGGTCTGGCATCAAAGGAACCCTATCAAAGTTAGAGACAATGGGAATTTGGGGGCAAATTCTCCACTGTTTGAGTCATCAGAAAATGGATTGTTGGAGGTCAGTCATCTCAGCTCCAGAACATCTCAACAGAAGTTCCTCGAGTTAGAATCCAAGACCCAACCATCTTCAGCTGCTTGATCAATGACCTTCCCTCCATCATAAGATCAGAATTAGGGATGTTCACTTATGATTGCACTCCTGAGACACTGACGCAGTCCATGTTCAAATTAAGGAAGATCTGGAGATCATCCAAGTGTGGGCTGTAAAGTGGTAAGTAACATTTGTACCACATAAATACCAGGCAATGACCATCTCCAATAAAAGAGAATCTAATCACTGTCCCTTGACATTCAGTGACATTGCCATCACTGAATCCTCCACTATCAACACCCGAGGGAGGGAGGTTACTGTTGACCAGAAACTGAGCTGGACTAGCCATGTAAATAAAGTAGCAACTAGAGCTAATCAGAGGCTATCAACATTGCGATGAGTAACTTCTCTCCTGGCTCCTTAAAGCCTGTCCACCATCTACAAGGTGCAAGTCAGATGTGTGATGGAATATTCCCCACCTCCCTGGATGGTTGCAGCTCTAACAACATTCAGGAAGCTTGACACCATCCAGGGTAAAGCAACCCACTTGATTGGCACTGTATATACAAGCATCCACTCCCGTGACTACCAACGCTCAATAGCAGCAGTGTGTAGTGGCTACAAGATGCACTACAGAAATTAAATATAGATCCTTAGACAGCTCCTTCCAAACCCATGACCACTTCCTTCTAGAGGGACATGGGTAGCAGATGCATGGGATCACCACCCCCTGCAAGTTCCCCTCTAAGCCACTCACCCTCCTGACTTCTTGTTCCTGGAACTCCCTTTCAAGGGCATTGTGGGTTCACCTGCACCACACTCTTCGACTCTAATCTCCAGCATCTGCAGTCCTCAGTTTCTCAAGGAGGCAGCTCACTACCACCTTCTCAGGGGCAACTGGGGATGGGCAATAATACTGGCCCAGTTAGTGACACCCATGTAACACTAGAAGAAAAGTCAGATTTGCATTCCCTCTCAGTGTATTATTTTTGAAGGTTAACCACCTATTTAAATGTTGGAAAATCTGATATTCAATTTATATAAGTCTTATGTTGCATTGATTGGGGGAGGAATTGTGCCTGGAATACTGATATCAGTTGTACATTAATTGTTGCATTATATACAGCTGGCATTAAATGGAGATTCACTTCTCACCTTTCAAACAGGTGCAATCTATTTGGTTGAAAATGTGTTGCTGGAAAAGCGCAGCAAGTCAGGCAGCATCCAAGGAGCAGGAGAATCGACGTTTCGGACATGAGCCCTTCTTCAGGAATCTATTTGGTTGTTTGTTTGCAATGTGTAACTCTATAAATCAAGAAGATTGGATCCAGTTCTTTTTGACTAACTAGATTCCTCGATCACAATAACATCGAAGCGTTCTTAGTTTCTGTTTAAGAAGGTTTATGTTACCTGGACAGGTGATTAGGACCTTGGTATAAATTCTATCCACAGGGTGGCCCCTCCTGACAGTTCTTCTATCCAGTGTCCCCAGGTGGGTAATTTCCCCAGAAACCTTTAATGACAGTTTCTGAAGTGGTCAAAAGGGACATTAAATGGAAAGGCTTGTTTGATGAAGCTATTGCAATCTGTGTCAAAGTGTGATGCTGGAAAAGCACAGCAGATCAGGCACCATCTGAGGAGCAGGAGAGTCAATGTTTCAGGCATAAGCCCTTCATCAGGAATGTGTGGAGGGCAAGGGGGCTGAGAGATAAATAGGAGGGTGAGGGGTGGGGGGGGGTGGGGGTACATGGGAAGGTGATAGGTGGCTGCAAGTGGGGGGTGATGGTGATAGGTTAGTCACAGTTTTTGACTCTGGCTCTCCAGTATCTGCAGTCCTCACTTTCTCCAAGTTGCAATATGTGGACCAGCTTCTTTGAGGATCAGTAATGCTTTGATTGCCAATTAAACTGACTTCTGTTATTCATTAAAGAAACTGTGTGCTGGCCAGTGTTAGATTTAGCAACCTATCATACAAGTGACCAGGCGTTAAAAAACAAAAGCATGGCTGAGAACTATGAGTCTTATTGACTGCATGTTCAGATTAATATCTGAGTTAGGTTATATGAAGAAGACTTCTGAGGTTCTTTGGGAGACATGGCGGGGCATCTCATCCACATTATGAATCAAGAGAATGACATCGCTGAGAGTTTTATGCAATGTTTCAATTCCCAATACTTACATCCTCTTGTCAGAATTACTCTACTTAACCTTTTCAAATTAAGTTTTCCCAGGTTGCTTCTGTAAATTTCAAAACTTTTGCCTCTGTGCTTCAGGGACGGAATCATATTTACAATTATATCTTATTTTTGCAGAATCATAACCTTTATAACCTTCTCCCACAATGAAGCAATAACTTCCTGTGCTTCACCTGTCAGCTTGCTCTGCATAGGCAATGTCCAGTTTTCCTTTGGCCACTTCACCTGTTTTGCTATTTCCGCAATTCATAAAAGGAATGCTTCCGCAATGTTTCCCCCAGTCTTAAAATAAATTCCACTCAGGAAATGTTTATGACCAGGATTTATTTTATGACTATGTCTCCCCTTTGGAACCCTCTTTCACTTTGTGCCCTTTTTGAATTGTATCATTTCAAACTTAAAATATTTATCTTTTTCTCTGAGTCTTGCACATTTCTAGTTCTGGTCTTTTCATTTCACCCTTTTCAATTCCATCTCTCTGTTCTGTAGCTTTTAATAATGTCTAATGCCCTTTCCTTATCTTTTTCTGCTGTTTGGAATTCCATTTCCAGCCTTTTCATCTTTTTCCTCACACTGAAACTGCTTTGATTCTAACACAATATGAACTGATTCTGATGTCTCCCTGGATGAATTACCTTGTCTCTCCTATATCTCTGAGGAGAAAGTGAGGTCTGCAGATACTGGAGATCAGAGCTGGAAATGTGTTGCTGGAAAAGCGCAGCAGGTCAGGCAGCATCCAGGGAACAGGAGAATCGACGTTTCGGGCATAAGCCCTTCTTCAGGAAT
>NC_057746.1:1206662-1219227 GCF_004010195.1 Chiloscyllium plagiosum
CTGTTCCCTGGATGCTGCCTGACCTGCTGCGCTTTTCCAGCAACACATTTCCATCTCCTATATCTCTGTTAAGTCCGAACGTTATGCTAGCCTTTCAATTATTAATGCTGCCTTCGTTTTGGCAAACCGTTCCAATTCTCATTTATTTGTCAGTTCTGTCAGCTTGGCTTTTGAGTTCTTTTGTATGAGATATTTCTTCCAGCAGCAGCAAGACTTTAGCAGTTTTTAGTGCCATCTTCTCTATTAGAGTGTAAAATGTGTTGTTTTAGTTTATTCTTTTATAACTGTACACCAATTCTAGTACAGTACTGAGGAAAATTGGGTTGCTGTATCATCTTTCAACTGAACTGTGCAGGGACAAGTGTTTTTGCAAATCATATAAACAGGGAGGTAGAGAGGGCTTTAAACTCAACAATTGGGGGAGCTTTCAAGCTTGGTAGACATCACAAATCAAGGATAGAGTCAAGGCAATACAGCAAAATATTAATTTAGGAGATAAAGCTCAGAGATTGGTAGGCAGGGACAGAAAGAATAAAATGAAGTACACGCCAACAGTCAAGACTAGATGTTCCAAAGATAAACAAAATATAAAATTAAAAGCATTTTAATACATGTAGCATTAACAACAAAGTAAACAAATTCATGAAGCAGGCCCAAAGGGTGGAATGGCCTACTACCACAGCTATTTTCTATGTTTCACAGCTGACATTGAAGTAAACGAATATAATTAGATTAGATTACTTACAGTGTGGAAACAGACCCTTCGGCCCAACAAGTCCACACCGACCCGCCGAAGCGCAACCCACCCATACCCCTACATTTACCCCTTGCCTAACACTACGGGCAATTTAGCATGGCCAATTCACCTGACCTGCACATCTTTTGGACTGTGGGAGGAAACCAGAGCACCCAGAGGAAACCCACGCAGACACGGGGAGAATGTGCAAACTCCACACAGTCAGTCGCCTGAGTCGGGAATTGAACCCGGATCTCTGGCGCTGTGAGGCAGCAGTGCTAACCACTGTGCCACCGTGCCGCCCACAATCTGATAGTCATTACAGGTGCATGGCTGCAGGATCCAAGGATAGCTGAATATTGTGGAGTACATGACGTTCAAGAAGAATAGCTATCTGGTGTAAAGTGAAGGAGTGTCACTGATGATCGAGGGTGACATTAGTGCAGTGGTTAGAGATGATCTTGGTTCAAGACATCAGGACAGAAAGGAAGTAAGGCAAAGATGTCACGACAGTGAAAGGTCTACAGACTGCCTAAAAGTAATCACAATGTAGGACATGTATACAAGGACAAATACTGGGTGCTTGTGAGAAAGGGCCAACAATAATCTTAGGAGGTATAAAAGATTATTGTACAAAATGAAGGTTTCCAATATAGAGTTAACATATTAATCTATGTTTAAATTAGAAAAAATCAGACTGGCAATGATAGCCTTTTACCCCAAATATTTTCTGCTAAATCTGGAGCCAGCTAGAGAGTAGGTTATCCTATGCTTGGAAACAAAACAGAAATTGATGGAAAAACTCGGTAGGTCTGGCAGAATATGTGGACAGAAAGTAGAGGCAGTGATCCTTCTTCAGAATCTCTCTCTCTCTCTCTCTCTCTCTCTCTCCATCTGGTTCAAAGCTGCCTTGGCCCTCAGTACCATTTCATCCTCTGGCTCATAAGGATCTCTGGACTTGAAATGTTAACTCTGTTTTCTCTCCACAGATGGTGCCAGACTGGCTGAGTGTTTCTAGCTACTTCTGTTTTTGTTTCTGATCTCCAGCATCTGCAGAACTTTGTTTTTTTTTGTAAACTGTGTTTGGTATTGTTTAATGTGACAGGATTAATTAATAACCTCAAGTTAACCTACCTCTAGGTAGCAATGATCATGTGATTAACTTTTACATCCAATCTTAAAAGGGAGAAGAGTGGGTCTAAGACTAATATTTTAAACTTAAATGGGTCTAAAAGCTGGACTAGCTGAAGTGAACTGAGACAGAAAACTGGGGACCAGAATCATGAGAGAAGCCTTGGTAGATATTTAAGGGGAAATTTCAGAATACTAATTTAATACTAACTTAAAACTTCAGAGTAAGTATGTTCCTACTATAAATTCTAAAAGGAAACCCATCATCCCTGGTCAATGAAACAAATTAAAGAAAGAATCAGATTTAGGGAAAAAACATACAATTGTGAGGGGAAGAGTGGGTGAACTGATGATTAGACAGAATATAAATTGTAGAGGGAATGAAAGAATTATCAGGAGAAATAATTGAAGTATGAGAGGAAGCTAGCTAGAAATGTAAAAAATAGACAACAAGAATTTCTACAAATATTTTAAAAGGATAAAAGTCAGTAAATGAATGTTGGTCTTCTCGAGAGTGAGAATGGAGAGTTAATAGTTGATAATAAAAAATGGCAGATGAATACGTTTTCGTTCTGTCTTCACTATAGAGGACGCAAAGAACACCTCAGAAATATCTGTAAATCAGCAGGTAGAAGCAAGGGAGGAACATAGTAAATTACAGTTGCTGATCAAACTGATGGGGCAGTGGGCTCTAGTTGAACTGCCCGAGGGTCGTAAAATAAACTGCTGGGGAGATTTTAGATGATTATAGTTAGTTTTCCAAAATTGCTTCAATTCAGGAAATGTTCCATTGGAATTAAAAGGATCAAATTTAACTCCTCTATTCAATAAGGGAGGGATTGAGAAATCAAAGAAGCCACAGGCCAGTTACCTTAATATCTGTCATGAGGAAGATGTTAAAATTTATCGTGAAAGATATTGTAACAGGTAACTTAGGAAAACTCAAGGTAATTGGGAGTAATCAGCATATACTTTGTGAAAGGGAAATTATGTTCAGTCAATTTAAGTGGAGTTTATTAAAGGAGAAACATGCAATGTGGACAAAGGGGATCTTGTAGAATACTGTACTTAGACTGAAAGCATTTGATAAGGTGACACATTAAAGATTATTGTACAGAATTAAAGCTCATCCTGTAGAGGGTAATGTAGGAGGGATAGAAGATTGACTGACACAAAACAGAGTGTACTTAAATAGTACATTTATAACACAATTACTGATTGGTATGACGTGATTAATTAAGTCTTGGAGATGCCTGTGCTAGGGATTTAGTTTTCTGCAAGTTATGTCAATCACTAGGGAGGGAGAGGCATTGTGTTGCTCTTTCAAGGAGCCATCGCATGTCCCGTCCGCCTCATGGGTGTTCTGTGTCACTGCACAATGTCTAAAATTCGTTCTAAGGATTGCGGTGCTGTGGTCAAGACCTGCATTCGTTCCCCATCCCTAATTGCGTAGAAAGAAAAGGTCATTCTCAATGCAACTACATGGTGTTGTTGCTCCTTTCGAAAGGAAGTCAAGAGCAGCATGGGTGTGCATTGTTAGTCCATGTAAACCAAACCTGACAGATTTCCTTCCATAAACCAGCAGTTTTTAAACCACAGTCAGGTATTTTATTGCCATCTTTACTATTGCTAGTTCTTTTATTCCCGATTTTTATTAAATCAGTTGAATTTAAATTAAGGTGGAATTTGGTCTCATGCCTCCAGATAATTAGACCAGATCTCTGGGTGAGTTCTGAAGAAGTGCGAGATCAGATTTGAAATATTAACTCAGTTTTTTCTGTCTGCACAGGTGTTGCCAGACTTGCTGAGTTTCTTCAGCATCATCTTTGTTTGCTTTGGCCAGTCTGAGCCATTAATATTAAATCATTGACCAAAGACAAGTTTTGGAGGTTTGACTGAAGTAAAAGAGACACTGCAAGGAAAAATCCTTTACACTATGTTAAGATGTGATTAGCTGATGTAAGATTGGGTTAACTACAGACTTTATAAAGATTAGACAGCCTGCCAACAGGCCGTGCCTTTTAATATTTTCCATTCCATAAATATCCAGAATCAAACCTTCACCAGCCTAATCTACCCAGTGACTGATGACTCCTATTTGTGATTGGCCGTGTGGTAACCACAGTAATGTTTACATCCCATGACGGTGTCAGTCAGACTGTATAATGTGGAGTCAGGTTGATAGGGACTTTCCAAATCCATCTCCAACTGTGAACACACTAAATAAACCACAAGAGTCAGTGTTAATCCTCAATCCAGTCTCAGGAACAGGGACTTTCCAACGAAACCGTGAATTACCGGTAAGACATAACCTGCCTCTCCCCCAACACTAAACAAACCATATTTATCTGCTGTCACCAAAGGAAGTCAATGTCAATTCTCATGCTGCAAAGGCTGACATTCATTCTCCACCCATCATTGCCCTTATAGCATTTGGTGATAACAACACAGAATGGAATGAGGCTATTTGGCCGAATGAAACTGCATCAGTATTTTCAAACAGTAATCTAGTTATTCACACCCACCTATCTTTCCATTATTCCCTGCATTCTTTTCTCTTTTTTTGAGTATTTATTTTTTTCCCTTTTGAAAGTTACCGTTGAATCTGCATCCACTGCCCTTGCAGACAGTACATTCCAAATCCTAACCACACATTGTGGATAAAGTAAGGTTTCATCTTGCCTTTGGCTTTTTACCCACTTATTAACCCTATATTGCCATTTGAAGCCATTTTTCCTTTTAAACTCCCTTTGACCCCTTAACTTTAAACCTGCTGAGCGTTTCTAGTATCCTTTATTTTTATTACAGATTTCCAGTTTTGGTTTTGTACAGTCAGTAAGCTGCAGCGTGCTGACCTTTGCTGGGCGACAATTCCAAGCTGACTTTACCCAGTAATTCAAGGATACTCTGCAGGACTCAGTAGTTAATTGGTCAAAACTGGCTAAGTATTGTTTCAACCGCAGTTTGATTGAGTAACAAGGGCGATGTGAGCAGTGATATTGAATGGGAGCCAGGGCCTTTCACATGAAACCGTTCCTAACTGTTACACACCCATTTGCTAGCGCTCTGAGTCTCCCAGCAAATATAGAGCAGTGAACATCAATATCCATGTGGATTATCGAGGGACATGGATAGGATAAATAGACAAAGTGTTTTCCCTGGGGTCGGGGAGTCCAGAACTCGAGGGCATAAGTTTAGGGTGAGAGAGGAAAGATATAAAAGAGACCTAAGGGGCAACTTTTTCACACAGAGAGTGGTACATGTATAGAATGAGCTGCCAGAGGATGTGGTGGAGGCTGGTACAAATGCAACATTTAAGAGGCATTTGGATGGGTATATGAATAGGAAGGGTTTGGTGGGATATGGGCCGGATGCTGGCGGGTGGGACTAGATTAGGTTGGGAAATCTGGTTGGCATGGACGGGTTGGACCGAAAGGTCTGATTCCATGCTGTACATCTCTGTGACTAGATGACTCTATAATCTCAAATGGCAATCTACACTCTCCAACAGACTGAACCTCTAACCCTTCATTGTACATACTGTACATCAGTCTTTACTGAAAAGGTTCATTCAATACAATACAAATCCTTTTTACCAACAGCTCAAAAACACAAAACATTCTAGCTATGATCAGGAATGGGCTATTCTGCCTGTCAAACCTGCTGTCCCATTCAGTACAATATGATTGCTCATAGGCCACCAGCTCATTTTCCCACCTACTTGCCAAATCCATTGACTGTCTCAGAGGTCTAAATTCTTTCAGTCTCAGTCTTTACATTAAAAGACAGCACGTTCACAAACTGCTAGCACCCACTTGGGAAATGCCCAGGTGGACAGAGTGGGCCACTTCCCAGAGGACTGCCAGAGGAAGCCTCCAGACCTGGGAAGCCTGGTCCAAGGTTGGCGCCCAGGACCAGCTTATTACAGGATATGACAGCCAGGACGAGGTCAAATAGGGGGAGTATGACATTCAGCTCATCACCCTTCCAAAGTGAGAATCCTGGCTCTCGCAGAGGATCAGGACTGCAAATGTAGGGTTGCTAGGACATCCTTATCTCTCTAACTAAGTACCACTCTGCAATCCACTGCAACCCTGCTGTCAGTCTCATTCATTGCTCAGCACTTCCAACCCGTGACACCTTCAGTCTGTTGTGTCTTGCAGGTACAGCCAGTATTTCCATAAACTCTGTGGAGACGCGCCTGACTCTCCCAGAGTCACCCCCTCACCCCCGATCCCTGGGGACAAAAGTCCCAATGTCTCAGAGAAGCAAGGCTGCTGCATACCTAGGTGGGAACCAATGCTCCCTCTAAGCTGCCCGGCTGTGCGTGCACACACAGCTGTTCTAAGGATCTGCACAACACAGGTCAGCGGTCAGCCAACACCGTTCACTGTACTAATCTCCTCGTCAGGAATCAGTGTCACACACACACACACCCCTTGGAAATCAGGGGAAAGCTGGAGGGAATGTTGTGCTGAGAGAGTGGGAACACATTTTAGTGAGCTCCTCACTATGACAGCTCCTCAGCTGGCCCAGGAAGACATGCTCCAGGTCACTGACACTAGGAGGGCTGGCAGAAACTGTGCTGGAAACTGGGCACTGACATCTCAGGGTACACTCCATTTCTCTCTCCCTCTCTCTCTCACACACACACTCACCATGTTCAAGGACATTGGCATCTAACATGTAAGAACCCTCATGGCATTACCTTTCAGCCACTTACAGGGCACTCCTATACTTCAGTGCTGGTCCTCAGACTGCACTGGCAACTCTGAGTGTAACACTGCAGCAAGGTCAGTTTGTGCTCAGGGACACACACCCAGCTCATAGACTGGAACAGGCTGCAGCTGTGGGCTCTTCATCATTGTCATAGCACTAACTCAGTCTGAGGATACTCACATCATCCCTGCCTTGCATTGGCTTTACCTTGCCTTTTTGCGACCTCATTCAGAGATACCAGGTTCATTTCACATGTGTCCAGTTGTGCTTTTTAGTACATACACAAGGCCAAGGAGTTTGTCAGAGTTGTCAGTGGTCCTCAGTCATGGCAGAGATCTTCACTCAGGCATTCCCAGCACAAACTCAAGGGCAACCTCAGGTTACCAGTCCAGGTCTTGCTTGGGGGTGTCAGAGTCAGGATCCTCTCCTTATAAGAGGTGAGGAGTTGAATGTCAGGCAGCACGCTCCCTGAGTTGGGTATTTCTGCCGTATCGTGGGCTGTTTTTGTCCAGGACAGAGAGGCAGACAGGTATTTCAGAAGGTGCAAGTAATTCTGCCAGTTATTATTATTGGTGCAGGTGGTGAGATGTCCTGGGTGAAAGAGTAGACAGCACAGAGGAGATGCCGGGTTTATAGTGTCAGGGATTGGGGAGGGTGAGAGTGAGTGAGGGAAGGTGCTGCAGGCAGTAGTGAGAATGGTTGAGTGTGTGCCTTGGTGAGAGGTGGGTATATTGTCAGGTGGATGGTGAGTGTGAGATATCGGAGAGAGGATCTTACTGTGGTGCACTGGAGAAAGGCATTGAGCAGATGGCAGGTTTTAATGGATGGTATTGTCACTTTCAGTTCCAGATTTGATGACTTGAATTTAAGTTCCACCAGGTACAGAGCTAGATTTGATCCCATGTGATCAGATTATCAGCCTGGGCACAGGGATTACTAGCATGGTAACATGACCACTTCACCACTGTCTGCCTTATTCCTCCTTCCTAAACATCATTGTAAAAATATGAACTCACTGAGAGAGTTCTCTCAGCAACAGATGACAGTCTGTGTTCTGCTGATCCTATTGGTTGACGGTGTAGCTGCCTGAGCTTGTCTCCAGTGGGGTTGGTCAGGTGAACAAACAGAAGCTGTGGCTTTAGTCTGTTACCCTTGTCTTCTCTCACACACAGTTCACATGGACTCTCTCCAAACTCTGACGCATGCAACACACAAATGCTTATTTGGTAATATTCTTTGAAACAGTTTTGATTCAAACAATACTAAAATTAATTTCAGTTTCAGCCATCAAACTCACTTATTTCTGGTGGTAAAGACACAGTCTGAAGTCAAGGTGAAGAGATGGTCATGTTACTCTGACCCCCATTAAGGTATGGACTGAAAAGTGATAAATTACATTGACCTGGTCATCTCCAACATGAGAGATACTTATCACTGTCTCTAAGTATTCAATAGCATTATCATCACTGAATCCTACACTGTATTGAGGGCATAAACTAGGGGTTATCTCTGAATAGAAACCAACATCACAGCACATCTTCAGTACTGACTCTCTGACAGTGCAGCATTCCCTCAGTACTGACCCTCTGACAGTGTGGCATTCCCTCAGTACTGACCCTCTGACAGTGTGGCACTCCCTCAGTACTGACCATCTAACAGTGTGGCACTCCCTCAGTACTGACCCTCTGACAGTGTAGCACTCCCTCAGTACTGACCATCTAACAGTGTGGCACTCCCTCAGTACTGACCCTCTGACAGTGCAGAGTGGATGGGGTTCCTTTGTACATAAGGAATGAAATTAAATCAATAGTAACAAACAAAGTAGGGTCAGATGGTGTAGAATCTGTGAGGGTTGAAATGAGGAACTGCAAAGGTGGGAAAACCATAATTGGAATTATGTACAGGCCTCCAAACAATAGTGAGGAGATGAGGCGCAGGAGATGGGAAAGATGTGTAAGAAAGGCAAAGTTACAGTGATCATGGGGGAATTTCAATGTGCAGGTGGACTGGGAAAATGAGGTTGGTCGTGGATTACAAGAAAAAAAATTGTGGAATGTCTATGAGACGGCTTTTTGGAGCAGCTTGTGGTGGAGCTCACCAGGGAACAGGCAATACTGGACTTAGTGTTGTACAATGAGGCAGACTTAATAAGGGAGCCTAAGATGAAGGAATCCTTAGGAGGCAGTGGTCATAACACAATCAAATTTACTCTGCAATTTGAGAGGGATAAGGTAGAATCAGAGGTAACGGTTTTACAGCTAAATAAAGGCAACTACAGAGGCATGAGGAAGACGCTGGAGAGTTGACTGGGAGAGGAGCCCAGCAGGAAAGACAGTGGAACAGCAATGGCAGCAGTTTCTGGGAGTAATTCAGGAGACAGCAGAGATTCATCCCGAGGGAAAAGAAGGATGGTACAGGGAGGGTGAGGCAACCACGGCTGACTAGGGAAGTCAGGGATAGCACAAAAGCAAAAGAGAAAGCATATAATGTGGCAAAGGGCAGTGGGAAACCAAGGGATTAGGAAGCTTAGACCAACACAGGTCCAAGGAAATGGCTGAGGAACTGAATAATTACTCTGTGTCAATCTTCACTGTTGACCACACGAGTAATATCCCAAAACTTTTAAAGAGTGAGGGGGCAGAGTTGAGTATGGTGGCCATCACCAAGGAGAGGATGCTAGAAAAACTGAATGACCTGAAGGTGGATAAATCACCTGGACCAGATGGACTAAACCCCAAAGTTCTAAGGGAGATAGCTGAAGAGGAGGTAATAATGGTGATCATTCAGGAATCACTAGAGTCGGGAAGGGACCCAGAGAACTGGAAAATCACTAATATGATACCTCTATTCAAAAAGGGAGTAAGGCAAAAGATGGAAAATTACAAACCAATTAGCCTAACCTCAGTCATGGGTAAGATCTTGGAATCCATTGTGAAAGATGAAATTTCTGAATACTTGGAAGTGTATGGTAAAATAGAGCTGAAAATGTGTTGCTGGAAAAGCGCAGCAGGTCAGGCAGCATCCAAGGAGCAGGAGAATCAACATGAGCCCTTCTTCATGCCCGAAACGTCGATTCCCCTGCTCCTTGGATGCTGCCTGACCTGCTGCGCTTTTCCAGCAACACATTTTCAGCTCTGATCTCCAGCATCTGCAGTCCTCACTTTCTCCTCTATGGTAAAATAGAGCAAATTCAGACTGGTTTCATCAAGGGGAGGTCATGCCTGACAATGTTAGAATTCTTTGAGGAAGTAACAAGCCGATTAGACCATAGACAGCCAATGGATGTTATCTGCCTGAGTTCAAGAAGGCCTTTGACAGGGTGCTGCACAGGAGGCTACTGAGTAAGATGAGGGCCCATGGTGTTAGAGGCAAGGTGCCAGCATGGATAGAAGCTTGGCTGTCTGGCAGAGAGTGGGGATAAAAGGGTCCTTCTCAGGATGGCAGCTGGTGACAAGTGGTGTTCCGTAAGGCTCAGTGTTGGGATCACAACTTTCCACTTTATATATTAATAGAGTCATAGTCATAGAGAATCATAGAGATATACCAACACGGAAACAGACCCTTCAGTCCAACTCGTCCATTCCAACCAGATATCCTAAATTAATCTAGTCCTATTTCCCAGCACTTGGCCCATATCCCTCTAAACCCTTCCGTACACCACCACCCTGTGCATGAAAAAGTTGCCCCTTAGGTCCCTTTTTATATCTTTCCCCTCTCACCCTAAACCTATGCCCTCTAGTTCTGGACTCCCCGACCCCAGGGAAAAAACTTTGTCTATTTACCCTATTCGTGTCCCTCATGATTTTATAAACCTCTATAAGGTCACCCCTCAGCCTCCAACGGTCCAGGGAAAACAGCCCCAGCCTATTCAGCTTCTCCCTGTAGCTCAAATCCTCCAACCCTGGCAACATTCTTGTAAATCTTTTCTGAACCCTTTCAAGTTCATTACATTCTTCCGATAGGAAGAAGACCAGAATTGCACACGACATTCCAAAAGTGGCCTAACCAATGTCCTGTACAGCCACAACATGACCTCCCAACTCCTGTACTCAATACTCTGACCAATAAAGGAAAGTATACCAAACGCCTTCTTCATTATCCTATCTACCTGCGACTCCACTTTCAAGGAGCTATGAACCTGCACTCCAAGGTCTCTTTGTTCAGCAACACTCCCTAGGACCTTACTATGAAGTGTCCAAGTCCTGATTTGATTTGCTTTTCCAAAATGCAGCACCTCATGTTTAACTCCATCTGCCACTCCTCAGCCCATTGGCCCATCTGGTTAAGATCTCATTGTAATCTGAGGTAACCTTCTTCGCTGTCCACTACACCTCCAATTTTGGTGTCATCTGCAAACTTACTAATCATCCACCATCACTCTCTGTCTTCTACCTTTGAGTCAGATCTGAATCCAAATGGCTAGTTTTCCCTATAGTTCTAGTTGAAGGAACTGAGGGCATTCTGGCTAAGTTTGCAGATGACACAAAGATAGTCGAAGGACAGGTAGCATTCAGGAGGCAGGGAGGCTGCAGAAGAATTTGGACAGATTAGGAGAGTGGGCAAAGACATGGCAGGTGGAGTACAACATGGGAAAGTGTGAGGTCATGGACTTTGGTTGGAAGAATAGAGGCATGGACTATTTTCTAAATTGAGAGAAAATTCAAAACTTTGAAGTACAAAGAGATTTGAAAGTCCTAGTTCAGGATTCTCTCAATGTAAACTTGCAAGTTGAGTTAGTAGTTAGGAAGGCAAATGCAATGATAGCGTTTATGTGAGGGCTTGAATATAAAAGCAGGAATGTAGTTCTGAGGCTCTATAAGGCTCTGGTCAGACCACATTTGGTGTATTGTGAGCAGTTTTGGGCCCTGTATCTCAGGAAGGATGTACTGGCCCTGGAATGTGTTCAGAGGAGATCCATGAGAACGGTCCCAGGAATGAAAAGCTTAACGTATGAGAAAGATTTGAGGACTCTGGGGCTATACTTGATGGAGTTTAGAAGGATGAGGGGGGGATCTGATTGAAACATACAGAATACTGAATGGCCTGGACAGAGTGGATGTTGGGAAGATGTTTCCATTGGTAGGAGAGACAAGGACCTGAGAGCACAGCCTTAGAGTAAAGGGAGATAAGGAGATACTTTTTCAGCCAGAGAGTGGTGAATCGATGGAATTCATTGCCACAGAAGGCTGTGGAGGCCAGGTCATTGATTATATTTAAGATTGAGATAGATAGGTTCTTGAGTATCCTCACTGGGATATATTTTAGTTGTGAAGAATTGAGTAGCTCCTGAAACAACTGCCACTGTTCATCCACTGTCTTACATTTTGGCCTTCCTGCCCAATCTACTTGGGCCAAATCTGTCCTCATGCCTATGTAGTTTCCTTTGTTTAATTCCAGAATACTATTGGGTCTCCAGTTTCTTACTCCCAAACTGAATTTTGAATTCTATTGTACTATGGTTACTATTCCCTCGAGGATCCTGAACTATGATGTCATCAATTGATCTCTCCTCATTACACAATACCAAAACCAGAGAAGCCAGCTGCACAACATACTGCTCAAAGAAACAATCTCTATTACATCCAATGAACTCTGTCTCTAGGCTGCCCTTGCTAATTTGATTCTTCCAACCAGTTGTTTATTTGTCTACTAACATTTACAATTGGATGTGCATAGCTTAAATCTGATCTATTGTGGAATTAGTCATAGAGATGTACAGCATGGAAACAGACCCTTCGGTCCAACCCGTCCATGCTGACTAGATATCCCAACCCAATCGAGTCCCACCTGCCAGCACCCAGCTCATACCCCTCCAAACCCTTCCTATTCATATACCCATCCAAATTCCTCTTAAATGTTGCAATTGTACCAGCCTCCACCACATCCTCTGGCAGCTCATTCCATACACGTACCACCCACTGCGTGAAAATGTTGCCCCTGAGGTCTCTTTTATATCTTTCCCCTCTCACCCTAAATCTA
>NC_057746.1:1220033-1226485 GCF_004010195.1 Chiloscyllium plagiosum
TTCCCTGGCTTGTCTTTACTGCCCTTCTTAAACAGTGGTACCATGTTTGCCCACCTCCATTCTTCCGGCACCTCACCTGTGACTATCGTTGATACAAATATCTCAGCAAGAGGCCCAGAAATCACTTCTCTAGCTTTCCACAGGGTTCTTGGGTACACCTGATCAGGTCCTGGGGATTTATCCACTTTTATGTGTTTCAAGACATCCAGCACTTCCTCCTGTGTAATCTGGACATTTTGCAAGATGTCACCATCTATTTCCCTACAGTCTATATCTTCCATATCCTTTTCCACAGTAAATACTGATGCAAAATATTCATTTAGTATCTCCCCCATTTTCTGTGGCTCCACACGCCTTGCTGATCTTTGAGGGGCCCTATTCTCTCCCTAGTTACCCTTTTGTCCTTAATATATTTGTACAACCCCTTTGGATTCTCCTTAATTCTATTTGCCAAAGCTATCTCATGTCCCCGTTTTGCTCTCTTGATTTCCCTCTTACGTGTACTCCTACTTCCTTTATACTCTTCTAAGGATTCACGCGATCTATCCTGTCTATACCTGACATATGCTTCCATCTTTTTCTTAACCAAACCCTCAATTTCTTCAGTCATCCAGCATTCCCTATACCTACCAGCCTTCCCTTTCACCCTGACAGGAATATACTTTCTCTGGATTCTTGTTATCTCATTTCTGAAGGCTTCCCATTTTCCAGCCGTCCCTTTACCTGCGAACATCTGCCTCCAATCAGCTTTCGAAAGTTCTGGCCTAATACTGTCAAAATTGGCCTTTCTCCAAATTAGAACTTCAACTTTTAGATCTGGTCTATCCTTTTCCATCACTATTTTAAATTGCTTAATTCTGTCTGTTGCATGCTGCTCCTGATGTTTGACAGTCCTTTGTTCGAGCCTCTGCTACAGTTAATGGTGTCCAGAACTTCACGTTTGCTCAGTTTTACGTTTTTGAAACTATTATTGATTGATTCCATGTAGCCTGGTTGTTGTGCCTCACAACACGATAAATGATATGTTCAGTGCAAAATTAGGATTCATTTTTACAAGAACTGTACTTTGCTTACTCTGACCAATGCTGTGATGGACAGATGTGGAGGAGCCGGTGTTGGACTGGGGTGGACAAAGGTAAAAGTCACGCAACACCAGGTTATAGTCCAACAGGTTTAATTGGAAGCACTAGCTTTCAGAGCGCTGCTCCTTTGTCAAGTAACCTCGTGGGACAGGATCAATTCAGCGTCCTATGATCCTACCTGACAAAGTAGCACTCCGAAAGCTTGTCCTTCCAAACAAACCTGTTGGACCATAACCTGGTGTTGTGTGATGGCCAGATGTATCAGTAACACGTGAATAACTAAGGGTATGGTGCAGTGGTACTGGTGGATTGGAGGAATGTTTAGAAAAGGGGTGCACTGATAAATGTGACCATTTCAGGACATTCAGTCAGCCTTAAGGACAGTTTTAGAGTCAGTAATCTGGAACAAAATAAACACCCACCAATGATCACTCTCTACAGACTATGCTGATGTTGTAATCTCGAGTATCCAAGATTTGGAGATGCCGGTGTTCTACATAAATCTGCTCAAAAACTGCATACGTTCATGTAGAACTCTGAGCTCAAAAACTGCATGAATTTATGTAAAACTCTGTTATCTCACTTTTTAGATTGGAATCAATCTAAACATCAGGTCATAGACAGAGAACACAGGGGGCTAACACCTTCAACATATTGTCTAGCTATCATCATTGTTAACAGCTAACCCGAGAATGCAACTTTAAAAAAAGGTTTTGTGATTTACACATGAAAGAATTGAAACTATCACTGTATTCTAACAGATGAAAGGTTTAACAGGCAATCAATTTTTCAATGTATAATTTCAGTTACATCACACTGTAAATTTTTGCTATAAATTCTGTGTTACGATCGAGCCCTCCACAATCACCTGATGAAGGAGCGTCGCTACGAAAGCTAGTGCTTCCAATTAAACCTGTTGGACTATAACCTGGTGTTGTGTGATTTTTAACCTTGAGTTTCCAAATGCAACTTTCACAAAGACATTCTGCCTGGCAACTGATGACACATTATAGTTGTGTAATTTCAATGGTTGGAGCATGTTTCTCTCTATAAAATTAATGACACTTGGCAGATTGAGGCGCTGGGGTGGACCTGTTTGTTTGCTGCTCTGGTTGGGGATTTTCCAGTCAGGCCCTTCCCCCACCCTGTGTATTAGAACCTGAGTGAAACGACCTTTGCTTGCTGTATTTCTCAGTATATTGTAACCATACTTACATCTTAATAAACTTCTCATGTGCCATCCTGCCTATCTGATTTTGTTCTCTGCTGAACAACTTATCTTACAACTCCACTCAGTTCCTCCAGATAAAGGTGTTGCCTGGGTGCCTGCCTTTTTGTGGGATATCTGGAGTGTTTCTTGTTCTTATGCCTCCTCTCTCCCCCCCCCCCCCTCTCTTTTCCAGTACATTGATGACTCTATCAGTGCCATTTTCTGCTCTTGCCCCAAGGTGAAAGTTTTATTGGCTTTGTCTTGAAAGGAAGATCTCTCAGTCTCCTAGTTCAAGTCTCCACCATGAGAAGAAACACTCACCTGATATCTACCCTATGCAGTGCCCTCAGGATCTCATGTTTCAGCAAAATTACCTCTAATCTTCAATGGGTAAAGGCCCAAACTGTTAAACCTTTCTTCATTAGATAAGATCTTCATTCCAGATCTTCTCTGAACTGCTTCTAAAGCAATAAATACATACTTTGTACAGTTTTAATCTCCAAATTAAACAGTAGTATAGATTTGATCTCACCAATGCCGCATTAAGCAGTAAATACCGTATTTCTGTATTCCATTCCCAATGCAGTAAATCAATATCCCATTTATCTTACCCTACTGTTGCTGTACCTGTACACTAATATTTTGTGGTTCAGAAACATATTAATAAATATTCATTAAAAACAGTGACTCCCAGTTTCCTCAACTACTTTCTCATATTCCTCTTCCTGTACAGACTAGATTCATTTCTCTGTTACATCTGCTCTGACAGTAGTACCTGATCGAGTCTGTTTCACTAGTTAATATAAATGTGGCTGAACTTTGACCTCAACTTCACAATCTTTGTGTGGTCTTGTGGAAAGTAAATTGGATAGGCCTGAATGTATCTAAGAGAAAGTGAGCACTGCAGATGCTGGACATCAGAGTCGAAGAGTGTGGTGCTGGAAAAGCACAGCCAGTTAGACAGTGTCCGAGAAGCTGTAAAATCGACTGGTCGACTTTCCTGCTCCTCAGATGCTGCCTGACCAGCTGTGCTTTTCCAGCACTACACTCTTCGACTCTGAATTTATCTAGAAGCCTCTGCTTTGTGTCGTCAGCCACTAGGTTTATAAAGAGATGACGATCAATAATTTTTGCAGCAATTATTCTCCCTTTATCACAGTTTGAAGGATATTAATGATGACACAGCCTCCAGTTTATTCCAATCCAGTATTACTGGTGGATGAGTTTCCATCCATTAACCAATGGAGGTTACTGTTTCTGAATTGTTATACGTGACAGGCTGTTAGTAACTGATACCCGCAGGCATTGTATATTTGGCGACCAAGCAGACGCTATGTCAATGGACACTGCGCAACAATCGCCCAACAGGAATGTTCCCTGCCAGTGGGGGATACTTCAGTGGTTAGGGACATTCAGCCTCTGACCTTCGGGTAAAAGTCCTCCAAGGCGGCCTTTGAGGTACACTACAACCCAGTATCACCAAGCAGAAACTGATAGCCAAGTTCCATACCCATGGAGACAGCCTCAACCATGACCTAGGGATCATGTCATATTACATGTGACCCCACCCCACCTCACTGTTCTGTGTCTGTAAAATCGTCCTTACTGTATTGACACCATCACCTTAATAAATTGTTATGATTTCTCTACCTTACATAACACACACTGTCCTCCTCCACATCTCCCTCTAGAATATCTGGTAATTCTGAATACGATTGTGGGGATGATTTGTTTAGTTTGTGCAGTTTTGGATTACTTATTACTTTGGTCAGACCCTCAGCATGTGACTCTGATACTACCATGTTATTCCAGGGATTTGGTTTGTCTCCAGAACCACCTTGGTTTTATTCGTTTTGTAATTATCCCACTGCCTCTTTAATCGGATTATAGGTCATTCCTTCACTTGTTATTCAGCAATTGACACGTTACTCTCACCATCTAACATTTTTGATCACCTGCAAAGACTTCACCTGACAAAGTGGCAATGCTCCGAAAGCTTGTGATTTCAAATAAACCAGTTGGACTATGACTTGGTGTCTTGTGAATTCTGATTTTGTCCACCCCAGCCCAACACTGGCACCTCCACATCATGACAGTGAACATGTTATTCTATCACAAACAGACAAGAAATAGCACTTCTTTAGTTGGGCGTGAATGTAATGTTGTTTGGAAGATTCTCCTGTGTTGGACCAAATTTCCTGTTTTATCTCATTTTCACTTCCTCGTTCCAAAGAAAGAGGATTAGAAATCACAACTGTGTGTGTGTGTGTGTGTGTGTGTAGGTAGAGGAAGGTTTTACACCTGCACTAAATATGCTTTTGCAGTTATTGTCTATTGTCAGAGTTGTGTCAAGTTGTTGGATGCTGCATATTGTCATTGATTTACATTGAATGTTGCCTAATTGCCCCTTCCCTTCACATTCTGGTCCAGTGGGGATTTCCTTATCTGCTTTCCCCTGCCTTCCCAACCCACCATTGACACAGCATACTCTGCTCCCCTCCACATCTCTCTCCAGAATATTTGGTTTCTTCTGAATAAGATTGTAGAAGATATTGAGGAGGATTTAATTGATATCATGGCTTTGGGGAAAATGTGGCTTATACATAGCAAAAGTTTTCTCTTAATAAAACCTCTCCATCTGCCCAGAGGTTCCACCACCTGCTGTGCCCAGGCCACCACAGTGGCAGTGTGTCCCTTATCACCTAACCATCTTTATCTTTTCTCAGTTCCTCTGGTATACCTTCTCCTTCTTTGAGTTCCTCAATATATTCCACCACCCCTTCCCCCCCCAGCTCTGTTATAAAGTCAGTGCTGTTGGCTGCACCACCTCCAAACTCCATCTTGAGTTTGTTTCTCTGAAGTTTCCTCAATGCAATCCACTTTCAGTATCTGCACTGATACTTTATCCAGAGTGTTTCAAACCACTCTCAACTCGGTCGGTCCTCTCTCTTCTGATGTCCACCACTCCTGAAGTTGCCTTTCCCATGAATCCTGCAGATGAGACAATCTGTAACTACATCCTTATGAGCCTAGGTTTTAAAGGAGGTGGTTGCAGAGATAGTGGAAGCACTGGGTTAAAGTATTCCAGAATTGGCTGGATGGAAATACCACTCATGTGATGTCCCTGTTCAAGAAATGGGGGAGATAGAAAGCAGGAAACGACTTCCGCCACCCCTATTGCCGTGTCTGCCACCACTTCTGCCCCCACCAGCGCCACTCACCTGCATTCTGCTGACACACCCCCCCACAGACCGCACTGTCACTATCCCTACCCCCCCAGAACCCCGAGGGGAACACTACCCCTGCTCATGCCTCCACCCCCATTCCCTCCACCATCACACCCACTCCAGGTGCTGGCTCCGACCCCACTCCCAGCTCCACACCCACACCAGATCCCAGCTCCCAGCCCTGCCGAGTTTTCACCATCCCTCTCCAGACCTCCCACTCACTGAGGACGAACGATCAGTCCTCAGCAAAGGACTCACCTTCGTCCCCCTCCGTCCACGCATCAATGAATTCAATACACGCTGTGACGTCGAACAATTCTTCCATTGCCTCCACCTCCGAGCTTACTTTCACAATCAGGACTCCCGCCCACCTTCCGAGGACCCCTTTGTCCACCTCCAACACACTGCATCCACCTGGACACCCCGCGCTGGCCTATTACCTGCCCTCGACCTCTTCATTTCCAACTGCCGCCGGGACATTAACCGCCTCAACCTGTCTACCGCCCTCCCCCACTCCAACCTCTCACCCTCACAATGCGCAGCCCTCCAATCCCTCTACTCCAATCCCAACCTCACCGTTAAACCAGCGGATAAAGGGGGCGCAGTGGTAGTCTGGCGCACTGACCTCTATACAGCTGAAGCCAAACGCCAACTCAAGGACACCTCTTCCTACTGCCCCCTCGACCATGACCCCACCCCCCATCACCAAATGTCATCTCCCAGACCATACAGAACCTCATCACCTCAGGAGATCTCCCACCCAGAGCTTCCAACCTCATAGTCCGGGAACCCCGCACTGCCCGGTTCTACCCCCTTCCCAAGATCCACAAGCCTGACCACCCTGGCCGACCCATTGTCTCAGCATGCTCCTGCCCAACTGAACTCATTTCTACCTACCTCGACACTGTCCTATCCCACCTAGTCCAGGAACTC
>NC_057746.1:1227714-1229035 GCF_004010195.1 Chiloscyllium plagiosum
CTCTCTCCCCACCCCCCCCCTCCTCTAGCTTATCTCTCCACGCTTCAGGCTCACTGCCTTTATTCCTGATGAAGGGCTTTTGCCCGAAACGTCGATTTCGCTGCTCGTTGGATGCTGCCTGAATTGCTGTGCTCTCCCAGCATCACTGATCCAGAATCTGGTTTCCAGCATCTGCAGTTATTGTTTTTACCTAGCAGGAAACTATAGTCCAGTCAGACTAACCTCTGTCATCGGGAAAATGCAGAGTTCATTTTAAAGAAAAACATAGAAGGCTATTTCAAAAAGCTTAATGCAGTCAGACAGAGTTAGCATGGTTTTGTGAAAGGGTAATCATATTTAATTAACTTTTTTGCTTGAGTTGTTCAAGGATATAACAAGCATGGTTGTTAAAGGGAAACTGGTGTTTGGATTTCCAGAAGTTAGTTGATAAGATGCTACATGAAAGATTACTGTTTAAGAGTGGAGCTCATGCCCCGGGGATAATGTGATGGCATGGACTGAGAAATAATTAACACAAATAAGATACAGAGTTGGAACAAATGGGTCTTTTCCAGGGTGGAAAGACATAACAAGTGAGTGCCATTAGGGTCAGTCTGAGGGCCTCATTTATTTACTATTTATATTAGTGATTTGTTGGAGGAGCAGAGTGTAAGGTAGCCATATTTGCTGATGATACAGAAGTAGATGGGAGACCCTGCTGTAATGAGGATATAAAGAAGCTGCAAGGAGTTCGGGGTAGGTTGAGTGAGTGAGTGAATAATTGGCAGGTGGAGTTTAATGTAGGAAAGTGTGAGGTCATGCACTTTGGTAGGAAAACTCAAAAGGTTATTAGAGTCATAGAGATGTACAGCATGGAAACAGACTCTTCGGTCCAACCTGTCCAGGCCGACCAGATATCTCAACCCAATCTAGTCCCACCTGCCAGCACCCAGCCCATATCCCTCCAAACCCTTTCTATTTATATACCCATCCAAATGCCTCTTAAATGTTGCAATTGTACCAGCCTCCACCACATCCTCTGGCAGCTCATTCCGTTCATGTACCACCCTCTGTGTGAAAAAGTTGCCTCTTTTATATCTTTCCCCTCTCACCCTTAACCTATGCTTCTAATTCTGGACTCCCCCACCCCAGGGAAAAGACTTTGTCTATTTATTCTATCCATGCACCTCATAATTTTATAAACCTTTATAAGGTCACCCTTCAGCCTCTGACGCTCCAGGGAAAACAGCCCCAACCTGTTCAGCCTCTCCCCACAGCTCAAATCCTCCAACCCTGGCAACATCCTTGTAAATTTTTCTGAATCCTTTCAAGTTTCACAACA
>NC_057746.1:1229320-1244616 GCF_004010195.1 Chiloscyllium plagiosum
TCCAGTCTGAAAAATAACCCTCCACCACCACCCTCTGTCTTCTACCTTTGAGCCAGTTCTGTATCCAAATGGCTAGTTCTCCCTGTATTCCATGAAATCTAACCTTGCTAATCAGTCTCCAATGGGGAACCTTGTCGAATTCCTTACTGAAGTCCATATAGATCACATCTACTGCTCTACCCTCATCAATCTTCTATGTTACCTCTTCAAAAAACTCAATCAAGTTTGTGAGACATAATTTCCCACGCACAAAGCCATGTTGACTATCCCTAATCAGTCCTTGCCTTTCCAAATACATGTACATCCTTTCCCTCAGGATTCCCTCCAACAACTTGCCCACCACTGAGGTCAGGCTCACTGGTCAATAGTTCCCTGGCTTGTCTTTACCGCCCTTCTTAAACAGTGGCACCACATTTGCCAACCTGGTGCCACTGTTTAAGAAGGTCGATAAAGACAAGCCAGGGAACTATAGACCGGTGAGCCTGACCTCAGTGGTGGGCAAGTTGTTGGAGGGAATCCTGGGGGACAGGTTGTACATGTTATTAAATGTAAAGAGACACCAAAAAAGTGCAGTAACAGAGCAATCTGGGTGATCTTGTGCATAAAACACAAAATGTTAGCTTACAGGTGCAACAAATAATGAAGAAGGCAAATGAGATTTTGGCCTTAGTTATTAAGGATTTGGAGTTTGTTGCAGTTTACAAGTAGGGCGTCGGTGAGGCCACATCCAGAGTAGTGTGTACAGTTTTGGTCTGCATATTTAAAACAAAAGAATATACTAATATTGGAGTCAGTTCAAAGGAGATTCACTCAGCTGATCCCTGGGATAAAGGATTAGATTCATCAAGAAGAATGAAACAGGTTAACCCTTTATTCATTGCGTTAAGAAGAATGAGGAGTGATCTTACTGATTCAGATAAGATCCTGTTGGGTTTCACAGGGTAAATGTTTTCACTAATAAGGGAATCCAGAACTAAGTGGCTTAGCTACAGAAAAAGAGGACCCTCATTTATGACTGAACAATGTGAATGAATTTCTTATCCCAGAGGGTAGTGTTTGGAATTCTCAACCCAGAGACCTGTGGGTCGAGATTACTGAAAGTATTTAAGAGGAGGTAAATAGATTTTTGAAATATCAGGGAATTGAGGGTGACAATGAACTGACGTGGAAGGGGAATTGAGACCTGGAGCAGATCAGCCATGATCTTCTTAAATGGTGGGGCAGGAGTGGGAGTGATGAATGGTCCTATACCTACTCCTGTTTCTTATGTTCTTAAAAGACCATAAAATGTACAAACAGATGTAGACCATTCAGCCCATTGTGTCAGTTCCACTATATATTCCTGCCTTTTGTCCATAACCCTTTGAATCCCTTATGGATTAAACAACTATCTCACTCTAATATATACGTAATGGCCCAGCATCCACAACCCTCTGCAGTAAAGAATTTCACAGATTTGCTATCTTCTGAGAGAAGCAATTTTTCCTCACCTCTGCTTTAAATATGTGAACCTTTATTCTGAAAGGGAACAACCTCTCCACATCTACCCTGTCACGTCCTATATGTTTAATAAGATCGGCTCTCATTCCTTTATATTCCAATTCTCCTCATAAGACAGTCCCTGCCTACCCTAGTACCAGCCCAATGCCTTGCCTGGACGGTGATTAACGCTTTTATGCCTTTCCTTAGATAAGGGAACCAAAACTGTTCACAGTACTTCAGCTGTTGTCTGACTACTGTATATTTTTAGCAAAATCTCCCTACTTTTACATTCCATTTCCTTTGAAAGAAACGTCAATCTTCACAACTGTCTCTACCCTACTTCCTTCTATCTATTCCTACAAGAAAACTTATTCCAAATTACTCACATAAACCCTTACGAACTCCCAACTCCCCAGTCTTTACTTTCCATTAGTCATAACATTTTTCTAACAGTAGTTCTGTCTCATTGAAATTGACAAGGTAAATGCTAAGAGGATATTTCTCCTCTTGGGAGAGTCTAGGACCAGAGGCCATAATCTCAGTATAAAGGATGTTAATTTAAGACAGAGATGAGAGGAACTTCTCCCCTCAGAGGGTCATGTGTCTTTGGAACTCCCTTCCACAGAGAGCTATGGGTGCAGTATCCTTGTGGATATTTTAGTCTGAAATAGATTCTAGATTAGTCAGGGAATTGAGGGTATGGGTAAAGGGCTGGAAAATGGATGTGTGGCATGTAGGATCAGCCATTGTCCTATTGAATGGTGGAACAGGCTTAAGGGGCGAAATGGCTGATTCCTGTTCCTATTTCTTATGGTTTTATGGTCTTATGTCTTCTTTAAGTAACTCTAGCTCCAGTAAAACCTTTCCTTCTTTCCTATCAGGGAACAATATGGTTATGATTTGTGTTCACTGAAGTCGAAGACCACAGATTTGAGTGTTTCTGGTGCACAACGAGATCTGTTTTTTGACCATTTCTACTACTGTTGGGTTCATTCCCTTCAACCTAAACTGCAAATCATTTCTGGATTGTTTTGAGAACAAGAATAAGCTCTCAATCGTTTCTCCGCTATCTCATGAAACCTGTTCCCTCACCTCCAACGATAACAGTAAGGAGCTAAGTATAAAGCCTAAAGAATGACAGATGCTGGAAATCTCAACAAATACAGAACGCTGGAAAAACTCAGCAGGTCTGGCAGCACCTGTGGAAGGAAAGCAGAGTTCACATTTTGGGTCTAATGACATGTCTTCAGAACTGAAGTGTAAGGTACTTATGGATTCTCTATCAATACTGCCTCTGCCACTTCCCACCTGCCCTCTGACCTACCAGCTAATGCCCCTCCCCCACCTCCGTATGTAGACTTCTATAGACACTCTCCTATTTGCTCTAAACTTTTGTCCAAGTTTATCTTATCCATGAGATCCAATTTTTGTTCGTGTGATCCCATTCCATTAAACTGCTGACCATATGAGTTCCTTTCCTAGCACCATATCAACTAATATTCTCCTCCCTTAAAGTGCTGCTGTTATTATCCTCCTAGTAACAAAACCAGTGCCCCATAATCACACCTCTTTCTCTTTCAAATTGCTCAATGTGTTGTAATTTCCCAAATTCAGGTCCACCATTTCTCCAATTCCACTTCTGCCCTGCCACAATACTGAAATGACCCACATCCTCTGTGACTGGGCTGCAATATTGCACATTATCGCCTTTATCACAGATAATTGAACAGTCCTGCTCCAACACTTCTTATCTGATCACCAGCTCAGAGTGTGCTCTCACTTGGTTCACTCTTGCCTGTCTGGTCACAGACCCAGTCTGATCTGTAGCACATTGTTACTGACCTATATTCACTGAGAACCCCTAAAGAACCTGTCTTTTATTGTCTCTCCAAACTTTATCTTTGAGCATGGAATTAGTTTCAACAAACATAAATCTATCTCTGACATCTCTCTTGATCCATTACTGCTGATTCATTTATTAGACGGTTTCTCCAACAAACATTTCTGGATCAGTAACAATTTCCTCCTGTTACATATTGGAAAGATCAAAGATATTGATTCTTGGTCTTGAGCACAATTCCTGGACTTGTCACCAATTTTGTTCCCTTCCCTGACTATGGTCTCAGGTTGTTTGTGGCCTTGTGACGAGCATCTGGGTGACTCAGTTGTTTGTACGTTTACATTAAAGTTTGATTCCAGAAGATCAGTAAAAAAGACACACCAGTGGAGTGGTGAAGGAGGTAAAGGATCTGCCTTCTGGATGAGATTTTAACGTCTGACCCCAAGTGCTCAACCAAGTGAATGTAAAGATTCCTGATGCACTACCTCAAAAATAAACAGCAAATGTAATTCTCGGTGTTATCCTTGGTCAATATTTATCTCTCTATCAAGGTGAAACAAAGCACTATCAGGCCATGCTCACATTGCTATTTGTGGGAGTTTGCCAAGTGCAAATTGGTTTCAGGGTTTCCTACAACGTAAGTGACACATTTCAAAACTCTCCTTCGGTTATAAAGCCTTTTGAGAAGTCTGATGGTGATAAGAAACACAAAATATTGGAAAGAATGAGATTTATAAAGACTGGCTGCATCTAACTAAGTTAAAAATCACACAACATCAGGTTATAGTCCAGCAGGTTTATTTGGAAGCACTAGCTTTCGGTGCGCTGCTCCTTCATCAGGTGGTTGTGGCGAATAAGATTGTAAGACACAGAATTTATAGCAAAAGATTACAGAGTGATTTAACTGAAATTATATATTGAAAAAGACCTGGATTGTTTGCTAAGTCTCTCACCTTTCAGAATGACCAAGTTGGTTTCAGTTCTTTCATATGTAAATCGCAAAACTTTTTAAAAAAAAGTTACATTCCTAAGTGAACTTTAACAATTGGTGTCATGTTGATCCAGATAATGCATTGAAGGTGTGAGGTGCCCTGTGTGAGACTGTCTGTGCCACAATGGTCAGACTGATTCTCATCTAAAAAACAGCAAACTAAAATTAATTCCGCAAGTACAAATTCACCCCAAAAACATATGTGTATGTATGCACGTGTGTGTACGTGTGCAAGTGAGTGTAAAGGGGTTTAAGTCTGTGAGAGGGTGCGTGTGCGCATGGGAGTGTGGGAGTGTACATGTGAGCATATGAAAGAGAACTTGTGTATGAGAAGAGGGTCTGTGAGAGTTATGGATCTGTAGGAGTGTGTGTGTCTGTCGAAGTGTATGTCTGCAGGAGTATCTGTGTGTAGTGCAGTTAGGTGACCTATAGTGTGGCATGAACCCAAAATCCCATTTGAGATCATTCCCATGGGTAACAAACGTGGCTATCAGCCTCTGCTCGGACCCTTTTCGTTGTTGCCTGTCCCAAAGTCTGCCTTGGAGGATGGTCACCCAAAGGTCTGAGTTCGAATGTCCCGGAATGCTGATGCGTTCTGACTGGGAGGGAACACTTCTGTTTGTCGATTGTTGTGTAGTGTCCATTCATCTGTTGCTGTAGCCTCTGCTCGGTCTCACCAATGTACCATCCCTCAGGGCATCCTTGCCTGCAACGTATGAGATAGACGACATTGGCTGAGTCAGACGAGTACGTGCCACGTACAAGGTGGGAAGGTGTCCCCACTGATGGTATCAGTGTCCAAGTCAAGACTGCATATAACTAACAATACTTAACTCATCTGCCACTGAAACCCTCATTTGTGCTTTCATCAGATTGGAGTATTTCACTGCTCTCCATCCTCCACCCTCAAAATCTCAGTTCATCCAAAATATAGCTGTCCTGAGGAACCTTCCCAACAACTTCTGTTCCTGTCCCTTATTTCTGGCACTTTCCAATAATGCATTCTTGTTCTCCTATTTCTTACCTCTATAGAGAGCTTACCTGCAGACGTAGGTCTCTGACAACAGACTATGCTGAGCACCCATACCAAGGGTGAAACTCAAAGACAATTAAGAGCAGGAAAGGGCTATTTGCAATTTGCAATCTGCTCTGCCATTCAGTATGACCACGTACAATCTGATTGTGGCTTTAACTCCACTTTTCTCACTCAGTTCTCTTTCTCTCAGGTTCAAATGACCCCGCCCCATTGCTGGCTCAGAGAGAATTACAAAAAGCAACAGCTCTTCTAAACTCCAGAATACAGATCTAATCTGCTCAAACTTTCCTCAAAGGACAACTGCTTCAAAAAAAGAGTTCATACCCCATTAAGACGAGGTGGAGTCTCACCATTATCTTGTACAATTGTATCAAGACATCCTTATAATTACATTCCATCCTCTTTATAATTAAGGCCATCAGTGTACACCTTCCTAATTAGCCACTACCTGTTGTTTTTGACTCATGTACCAGGATCCCCATGTGTTAGAGTTCTGTAATCTTGCTCTAACAATATCCTGCCTTTCCATTCTCCTTGTCAAAGCAGACCCCTCATTGTACTCCATCAGCCAGCTGATAGCTCCCTCACTCACTGAATCTCTGTATTCCTTTGTAGGCTATTTGTATCCCATCATCTTTGCATTGCATTGTAGTGACACTTGCTGACAGTTAGTTCCTTTAACCAGTAAGTTGATAGGACCAGTACTGGGCTATTGCCACTAAGCTAACTTATCAAGGGGGTAGATCCAGTGAGAATAAAGTATAAAGAATTGAGGAGGCAGGGAGAACGCAGCCAGTCCTTGATGGAACCCAATAGTAAGAAAGGGTAACCAACTAGGGTATACAGCTGAAGGATGTTGTAGGACATTGGGAAGAGGCTTTGGAGAGAGACAAGAACTCTAAAAATCAAACTGCATGAGGTTGGGGGAAGAAAAATAGAATGATCAGAAAGACAAGGCAACATTTTGTATTTAATCTTCAAAAATCTCCCTAGCTACATATTTGACCAGCCATCAAGTCAAAGTAGGTTTAAGGAGTAAAACAGAGATATAGCTTTAAAGGAGGCAACTTGAACTCAGACCAGCACAGCTAAAGCAGTGACCAACCAAAAATTGGTGATTGACGAGGGGTCAGAATCAGAGATAAAGATCTAAGCAAGCCATCAGAAATTTGGGAGGGGGGGGGGGGAGAAGAAAAAAAAAAGAGTAACGTGCTTCAATTTTAATAAGACAAGCATCTTAGTACTAAAAAAAAAACAAGGTTCTTCCAGAACAGAGAATAGAGATAGCAGTGGGATTCAAAGACCATGGATTCAGTATTGTCAGTGTTTAATTGGAAGAGATTTCTGTTCATCCATAGATTTGACAGCCAGGAACAGAGGAGTGACATTGAATTAGAATTGTGCTGCCAGTGTGCATGTAGAAAATTGTAGGTCAATGATATAGAATGCCTGACTACAATAAGCATCCTGGTTGTATTTACAGAGAGATGGACATGTTACTTGAAGTGTTATTCAGTAACTTCTTAGTCATACAGACTGGAACAAGCCGGTCAGATTTTTATTGAGTGCTCTTCCAATAGAAGTTTCTTCACCTGAAATTACCTGGAGAGTTGCATACATGAATTGAATGTTTAAGTACTGAAAACAAACAGGGATGGTTATTTTAACTGACAGGGCAACTTCAACTATCTGAACGACATGGGCAGCAAGTATTCTGTTTAGATAATTGAATGCTCAGATAACAGATTACCCAAGCATCAGGACCTTGAGATCTTGTTTGGATACAGATTTTCTGGTATATTGCTGGTGTCAGTCTGAGCAGACAGCTCTCTGGTTAGTTCGAGGCAGAGGCATCATTATTTAAACGATGCTTCACTCTGCACAGGATTTCTTACTTTTGACTGCGATGCCTTGATTTGTGCTTGTAATAAAATGGTATTAAAAAGAGCTGGAATTTGGGCAACTGTATCTTAATTGCAGGGTTAATGATTGCAATCCGAAAGGAAGACTCTAAAGCCCTTTCCAACAGGAGATACTCCACTTCAATCCAGCTGCTGTGGATTTGTACCGAATCCATACTTGGCCCAAATTAAGGAAGCAGTTTGGTAAATGTTAAATTAGTCAAGGTTACACACACAGGCAAGTGATCAATATTGCTTGACGTGTTTGGACCTGCCTTGCACAGAGTCAGTGGCTGACAGTCTCCACCCTGGGATAGCTCAGCTTTACCATGGGTAAATCCACATGAAGGGCACATTCCACAAACTGGACTCAGTCCACCAAAATTCAATACAGAAAGCCTGATTTTTGCACATTGTTTTGATAGAAAAATACAGAGCCTGATTTACAGCCCCAAAGTTTATTAATCAGTAGTTGAAGCTTTTCATTGAGTGCTGAGTGACAGTAAAGGACAAACAGCAGCAAATCCAAGTACAAATGGTCTTAGTTTCAATATAACAGATGCAATCAGTTTGATAAAGTCCATGTAAAGGATATTAAAATCAATTCTTTCGTTAAAATGGTTTAGATACAAAATAGATCATTTTTCAAGTAAATAAAGGAGATTTCAGAACATTTACAACAAGGCTGTATGAACAGAAAAGTTAGAGAGCCTACCTACATCCAAGCACTGACCCCAGTATCTCACCTGTCAGGGTGGGGATGGTGTGCAGAGGGAGTTAATCAGTGTGTGACATTAGACATCTGTTTTACATGTCATTTTAACATGATTAGAAAAGTTACAGTGTACAAGTCTCATACATTGCATGACATTAACCACAAGCAATCAAAAGTCAAGGTGAAGCAGCCTATGTATGGTGAGCTGTGGTCACATTGGAAATTTCGAAGCATTTTAGAGCTGTTTAATCCACTATGTCACTTCACTCTCTCAGGTCACATCCACAGTTAACTTGCAGCTGTACTCATCAAACCTGGAATAGAGAATTCAAGTTAGAAAGCACAGGACCCACTTACGTGCACACAGCAAATAGAAATTACTGAAGACCACAGGCAATGTGCAAACCTCTGACAGACAGCAGTGCCAAGGATGGTTAGTCTGTGGAACTCATTGCTGCAAGTGGCTATGGAAGATTAGATTAGATTACATTACAGTGTGGAAACAGGCCCTTCAGCCCAACAAGCCCACACTGACCCGCCGAAGCGCAACCCACCCATAACCCTACATTTATCCCTTACCTAACACTACGGGCAATTTAGCATGGCCAATTCACCTGACCTGCACATCTTTGGACTGTGGGAGGAAACCGGAGCACCCGGAGGAAACCCACACAGACAGGGGGAGAACGTGCAAACTCCACACAGTCAGTCAGTCGCCTGAGGCGGGAATTGAACCCGGGTCTCAGGCACTGTGAGGCAGCAGTGCTAACCACTGTGCCACCGTGCTGCCCTGTCATTGGGTGTATTTAAGACGGGATAGCTAGGTTCTGATTGGTGAGGGGATCAGGGGTTACAGGGAGAAGGCAGGAGGATGGCGTTGAGAAGCAAATCAGCCACAATCGAATAGTGGAGCAGATTTGATGGGCTGAATGGCCTGACTTTGTCCCCACGGTCTCTGGAACTGTGCATTACACTGACAGTAGACCTTTACAGTTGTGTAATGGATAGTAGCTTACAATTCCAGAGATTTCCAAAAGTCACAGTAATCACTAACTCAAACATCACCATTCTTCTTTCACTGTTGCTGGGTGAAATATCTGGAGTTCCCTCCTTAACAGTGTTCCTACACCAAAGGAACTGCATCAATTCAACTGCAGCCACCCACCATCTTCTCCAGGGTAATCAGGAAGCAGCCTGCAAAACCCATATCCCTGAATAAACTAAAAATACAAGGTTGGCAATAAAGATGGAATCAGGAGTCACATGTGGTAGAAGGAAAACCCAGACAGATCTCATGACAGGAATGCTCCTACTCATACAGCTAACAGATCAGTCTGAGACAGGTTAGGGTCCCAGGGTGGTTCAGGTTTGACAAAGAATCCCCATAGTGTCCAGAGATTACCCGTTTCATTGCTCGGTCATTACAGACAGGAGGGGTAGTTTGGGCACTGTTTCACCTCTAGGAAGGGTTCAAGTTACACTGCAACCAGCAAAATCTGATGTGAAGTGGGTTTGGGGGCAGCCTCAATACGATTTATGGAGGTGGTTTTACAGTTTAACCCAGGATGTACCTGTCTGGGAGTAGGCAGGAATGCAGTATTGTGGCCATCATCAGGTTGCCATTTAATAAGGCTGAGTTGGATTAAGTGTTTAATAGCCTATGCCTGTTCCTAATTCACATTGACAGCTTTCATAGCTAGAATTACACCAGAATTAGATTAGATTACTTAGTGTGGAAACAGGCCCTTTGGCCCAACAAGTCCACACCAACCTGCCGAAGTGCAACCCACCCATACCCCTACATTACCTCTTACCTAAGACTACGGACAATTTAGCATGGCCAATTCACCTGACCTGCACATCTTTGGACTGTGGGAGGAAACCGGAGCACCCGGAGGAAACCCGCGCAGACATGGGGAAAATGTGCAAACTCCACACAGTCAGTCGCCTGAGTCGGGAATTGAACCCGGGTCTCTGTCGCTGTGAGGCAGCAATGCTAACCACTGTGCCACCGTGCAGCTATTGGTCAGAACTGGCACCTTGTTTGAAAGTATTCCTCCTTTCATCACATCCAAAATAGCTGGTATACTTACGTGGACCGTGATTGCTGGAGTCCAGAATAGCTGGAAGAGAAAGGAAACAAGGTTAGTCTGTCTCCAATCAGGATGGTTATGGGTTCAAGTCTCACTGCTGTTACTCTTGCATTTTGGCAGCTCAATGTTTTATTGTTCTTCATTCCCTATTCGAGATGCTGTCAGAATCTCTCAGTTACAAGATTTCAGTATTCATTATAAGCCTTTCACTGTCTGGTTACACTGCAAACTAATATCAATCTAATCTTTACACTTCAGCTCTTGAAGGATAATTTGGAAATTTCACTGATATTCCAATGATATAGAGCAGGATTTATTGACCTCTTCCTCTTCGAAGAAATTCTCTGCTCCATGCCTTCTACACTACTTTGCAGCTAAATGTTTCTAGTCATGGGCAGTTTTTTTCTTACATTGGCAGTCAGCTAGCTTGGCTGTCAGTGCAATGAAAGTTGGTAATAACTCAATTTGATGAATAAACCAAGGTCATTAGCTCAGAAGACTTTATCATTTGGATGGTCCCAGCCAGCTTGTATTTTCAGTCCAGTGTAATATGAACACAGCTTAGACAGCCCAGGGGGACACCTCCAGCCCCATGGCCCCAGGGTAGGAGTATCGCCTAGAAGCTCACCTTTAGCATTCTTCAGCCTCATTATCACTCCAGCCAGCAAGATGATCAGTCCAATCACAAAGAACAGGGCTCCGACAGCAATCTTGGGATGTGCCGATTCAGGAATACTCCGGACTTCTGTTCAAGTCAAAACAAATGGTGTCATAAGCTTCATATTGACAATCACATCAGGGAGCTACCTTCTGGTTTAGATCCTTGTTCAAATGAAATAGGAACATGATTTAGGAGCTGAGTAGGCCATTTGGCCCTTCAAGCCTGCTTTACCATTTGCAACAGTCATGGTTGATCAGATTGCAGCTGAACTGCACTGTCCCCACCCTGGTCCTACAATCTCAGTAGTGTAACTGTCTGAATAAATTTAATGACAGCTTCCACTATTTTATGGAAAGGAATTTCACAATCTAACCACTAACAAAAGAATTCTCCTCAACTTGGCCTTTAAAAGGGAAATCAGGTTTTTAAACTGCAATCCCCTAATTCTAGTCTCTCCTACAAAAGGAATCCTCCCAGCACCTATCCTATGCAATCCCAAGATCTTCTAAACATTAAATGAGTTAAGGTCTAACCTGTACAGACTTTAAGATCAGCCTTTTATCCAGGGAAAGGAGAGAGAACCTTCTGAATAGCTGCCAACACAATCATGCACCTCACTGTCAGAGTCCTACAGCATGGAGACAGGCCCTTTGGTCCATGCCAACCAAAAAGTGTCCACCCATCCTAACCCCTGTATCCTGCGCTTGGTCCATATCCTTCTAAACCTTTCCTATCCATGTATTGTCCAAATGCCTTTTAAATGTTGTTAATGTACCCACCTCAACCACGTCCGCTGGCAGCTCATTCCATAGGTGTACCACCCTCTGGTACAAAATGTTGCCCCTTAGGTTCCCTTTTACTCTTTCCCCTCTAACTTTAAACTGATGCCCTCTAGTTCTCAATTCCCAACCCTGGGGAAAAAAATTCACCCTATCCATGCCTCATGATCTTATACACTTCTGTAAGATTCCTCTTTGGTCTCCTACGCTCGAAAGAGAAAAGTCCTACCTTGTCCCAACCACTCCTGATAACTTAGACCACAGAGTCTTGTGAACACCCTTGTAAGTTTCTTCTGCACTCTTTCCAGTTTAGCATTCTTCCTATAGCAATGATTTGGAGGTGCTGGTGTTGGATTGAGGTGTACAAAATTAAAAATCACACCACCACATTATAGTCCAACAGGTTTATTTGGAAGCACTAGCTTTCAGAGTGCTCTGAAAGCTAGTGCTTCCAAATAAACTGGTTAGATTATAACATGTTGTGATTGTTAACTTCCTATAGCAAGGTGACCAAAATAGAACAATACTCCTACTGCAGCCTCACCAATGTCCCATATTACAGCAACACTACGTCCCAACTCTTATCCTCACTGCCCTGTCTACCTGTGACTCCACTTTCAGAGAACACAGCACCTGAACTCCAAGGTCCCCCTGTTCCACTACACTCAAGGCCCTACCATTCACCATGAAACTTTTCTTTGCCTTAAATGCAAGACCTCACACTTATCCATGTTAAACTCCTTTTGCCATTTCTTGGCCCACTTCCCCAGCTGATCAAGGTTCTGCTGCAATTTCTGATAGCAGTAAAATAGGCAGTCAAGGTTATCTGCAAACTTATATATTCAGATTATTAATAAAGATAACAAACAGCAATAGGCCCAGCACCAACCTGAGGCACTCCAGTAGAGACAGGCCTCCAGTTTGACAAGCATCCTTCCACTATTACTCTCTGCTTTATAAATCAAGCCAATTGTGTATCCAACTCCCCAGCTCCCCCTGGATTCTATGCGATCTAACCTTCTAGAGCAGCCTACCATATAAAACCTTATCAAAGGTCTTACTGAAATTCAGTGTCTCTTGCTCTGTACTCAATCTTCATGGTTAATTCATGACAGTAACAAATTTGAGGCATTACTTCCCAAAGCCATGCTGACCACTCCTAATCAAACCCAGTCTTTCCAAATGCATGTATATCTTATCTCAGAATCTTCAAATAAACTTACCGACCATAGATGTTAAGCTGACTGGTCTATAGTGCCCAGGTTTTTCTTTACAATCCTTCTTGAATAATGGCACAACATTCCCTACCCTCCAGTCTCCCAGACCTCACCCATGGTTAACGATGATGCAAAAATATCAGCCAGGGTCCCTGCAATTTTTTCCTCTAGCCTCGTAGTGTTCCTGGACGTATCTGGTCAGGACCAGGAGATTTATCCACCTTCATACATTCTAATTCATCCAACACCACCTCTATTGTGATATGGACTGTCCAAGGTATCGCCACTAACTTCCCCAAGTTCTCAAGTCTTTATGCTTTTCTCCGTGGTAATGAGGAGACATATTCATTGAGGACCTCACCCATCTCCTGCAGTTCTACATATGTCCACTTTAGTCCTTGATGGGCCCTATTCTCTCCAGAGATTATTTTTCCTTTAATATACAGGTACTTAAAGAACCTCTTTGGATTCACCCTAATCATCTCAGCCAAGGCAATCTCGTGCCCCCCTTTCAACCTCCTGATTTCCTTCAGTAAACTCCTGTATACCTCCAGGGATTCCCTTGATCCCAGCTGCCTGCACCTGAGCCATGCCTCCTCTCTTTCTGGTCAAAGCCTCTATCGCTTGTCATCCAGGGTTCCCTATTCCTGTCAACCTTGCCCTTCACCCTCACAGGAAGGTTAGGATAAAACTGAATGCAGTACTCCAGATGTAGTTCTACCAATGTTCCGAACAAGCGCAGTAAACTTCCCTACTTCATATTCCATTTCACTGGAAATGGACATCCATTTGCCTTCCAAATGATTTGTTTCTGTATCAGGACAGAAAAATCCCACTGCCATGACATTTCATCAATCTGCCATTTAACTTGTACTCCTTTCCATTCTTCCATTTTATGTTCTGGAATCACACGGAAGCATAGGAGGGGTAGCTTAGAGACTGCCAATTTCTTGAGGGATACTGCAGTGTTTGGAGAAAAGTAGAAAAGTAGGAAGTGTGACTGTACTAGAGTTTCAGCAGTATTTCCCTATATCATTGCAAGTGGTTTTCAAGATAATAGCCTGTATTCCTATTACATTGAAAGTGACTCCAAAACGAAGATTCCAATACCCTCATGGACATGAGCAAAACCTAAGTATAGTCATGTCCATTAAGATAGGAAAGGACCAAGATGTGAATAGAGTTTAGCAAGAGGTTAGTAATCTTTAGATTTATGGACAAAGACAAAGATCACAACACGACTAAACTTTCAATTTTATGGGAAATTGGCACTGGTTTTGGGGAAGATGGTGCTATCATAATATTTGGATAGGAATGAAGATAAATGGAGAAAGGACAAAAAAAGTAGACAGTGGAGGTGTAGGGAAAATAAAGCAATTTAGATCAAATGATAAAGATTTATCTGGATACATGAACTGATTAAAAGAGCAAGAATAAAATAAAAAGTTAAACAGATGAGGAGCGTCACTTATAAACATTAATTGTATCATAACTGCTGTAATTGTATCATAACTGCTGTAACAGCATGAACAGAAGGAAACACCAGGCTACAGAATTTTTAAAGCATATGATAACACATGCACAGAAGGCAAGACCTGAAGGTGTACACAAGTTTCAGACAATCAGCATGGTTAAGAGAACAAAGATAAAACCACCATTACATTATAGGGGAAAGTTAAAAATCACAACACCAGGTTATACTCCAACAGGTTTAATTGGAAGCACACTAGCTTTCGGAGCAACGCTCCTTCATAATCACCTGATAAACTGTTGGACTATAACCTGGTGGTCTGATTTTTAAACTTTGTACACCCCAGTCCAACACCGGCATCTCCAAATCATTATTAGGAGAAAAGTGCACTAAAGTCTGTAAGGCAGAAAAAAATTGGGAAGTGCTCCAGATTTTTTTTCTAAGGATCAAATTGTATAAAGAGATTGGAATTCAGGATTTAATTCTTAATTCCTTCAGCTTGCTACATCTCAATTTCTCCTTACTCATCATTCAGGCCTGCAAAGGAGATCAGGTCAGCAAGTTGAGACTCAGCTTTATTCCCCAAAGCAGAAGAAAGTTAGTACAGAAACATCGATTTTAGGAACACAATGAGAGAATGGTTAGATTTTTTAAATGCATTAGATCATGCATTAAAATATGTGAAGCACTTTGAATAAGCAGTGAGAAAGTGGCTAGAAACAAAAAATAAAATGAATAGAACATAAGGGACCCACAAAGGAGTGCCCATAAATTGTAGTCAAGGATTCATACTGAAAACCATTGGAGAATGGGTGATACAGAAAAGGATAATTACAAAACAACGAGAATCTTTTTCCACATATGGAGTCAGCTATTACGAGGGGGCATAGCTTTAAATTAAGGGGTGGTAGGTATAGGACAGATGTTAGGGGTAGATTCTTTACTCAGCGAGTCGTGAGTTCATGGAATTCCCTGCCAGTAGCAGTGGTGGACTCTCCCTCTTTATGGGCATTTAAACGGGCATTGGATAGGCATATGGAGGATAGTGGGCTAGTGTAGGTTAGGTGGGCTTGGATCGGCGCAACATCGAGGGCCAAAGGGCCTGTACTG